>NC_064855.1:33606435-33611435 GCF_024139225.1 Suncus etruscus | reverse complement strand
ATTTAATGCAAATCCTCTAAGGATATCCATGACATTCTTCAAAGAAGTGGATCAAACATTCCTGAAATTAATTTGAAACAATAAACACCCACAAATAGCTAAAGCAATCCTTGGGGAAAAGAAGATGGGAGGCATCACTTTCCCCAACTTTAAATTGTATTACAAAGAAATAATCATTAAAAAAAAAAAAAAGCATGGTATTGGAATAAAGACAGATCCTCAGGTCAGTAAGACAAGTATTCAAAGAATGTTCCCCAGACATACAAACAATTAATCTTTTTTTATATAAGGGGCAAGAGACGAAAAATGGAGCAAGGAAAGCCTCTTCAACAAGTGGTGTTGGAACAACTGGTTAGTCACAAGAAAAAAAACACAAACTCAGACCTCTATCTAACACCATGCACAAAAGGCAAATTTAAATGGATTAAAGACCTTGATATCAACCCTGAACCATATGGTGTATAGAAAAACATATAGGTAAAACACCCCATGACACTGAGACCAAAGGCATTTTCAAGGAGGAAACAGCAGTGTCCAAACAAGTGGTAGCAGAGATAAACAGATGGGACTATATTAAGCTGAGAAGCTTCTGCACCTCAAAGGAAATAGTGAGTAGAATACAAAGGCCACCCACAGAATGGGAGAAACTATTCACCCAATATTTATCAGATAAGGGGCTAGTATCAAAGATATACAAAGTCTTTGACAGAACTTAACAAGAAAAAAACATCTAACCCCATCCAAAAAAATGGGGAGAAGACAATTCCTCAAAGAAGAAATACAAATGGGCGGGCCCGGAGAGATAGCACAGCAGTGTTTGCCTTGCAAGCAGCCGATCCAGGACCAAAGGTGGTTGGTTCGAATCCTGGTGTCCCATATGGTCCATATGGTCCCCGGTGCCTGCCAGGAGCTATTTCTGAGCAGACAGACAGGAGTAACCCCTGAGCACCACCAGGTGTGGCCCGAAAAACAAAACAAAACAAAAAAAAAGAAATACAAATGGGCGAAAAAAAAAACATAAAAAATGTTTCACATCACTGATCATAAGGGAGATGCAAATCAAAACATCCAATGAAGTACCATCTCATGCCACAAAGACTGGCACACTTCACAAAGAATAAAAACAATCAGTACTGGCGGATGGGGAGAAAAAAACTCTCATTCACTGCTGATGGGAATGCTGTCTAGTCCAGCCTTTATGGAAAACAATATGGAGATTCCTCAAAGAACTGGAAATTGAGCTTCCATATGATTCATCTATACCACTCCTAGGTATATATCCTAGGAACACAAAAACATAATACAAAAATGCCTCTGCACACCTATATTCATTGAAGTACTTTGTATAATAGCCAGAATCTGGAAACAACCCAGATGCCCAACAACAAATGAGTGGCTAAAAAATTCTGTGGTACATATACAATAGAATACTATGCAGCCGGCCGGGAAGGTGGCGCTAGAGATAAGGTGTCTGCCTTGTAAGCGCTACCAAGGAACGGACCGCAGTTCGATCCCCCGGTGTCCCATATGGTCCCCCAAGCCAGGGGCGATTTCTGAGCACGTAGCCAGGAGTAACCCCTGAGCGTCAAACGGGTGCGGCCCAAAAACCAAAAAAAAAAAAAAAGAATACTATGCAGCCATCGGAAAAATAAAGTCATGAAAATTTTCCTACACATGAATGGACGTGGAAATTATTATGAGATCAATAAGTCAGAGGGAGAGAGATAGAGACAGAATAGTCTCACTCATCTATGAGATTTAAGAAAAATAAAAGACATTATTATAATAATACCCAGAAACAATAGAATAGAGATGAGGGCTGGAAGGACTGGCCCACCACAAAGAGTGGTGAGTACAATTAGAGAAATAACTATACTAACAACTATCATGCTCAATATTAATGAGTGAGAGAAGTAGAATGCATGTCTTGTATACAGGCAGGGGGTGGAGGAGGAAGGAGATGGTGGTGGTAATGTTGCACTGGTAAAGGGGGTTGTTCTTTTTTTTTTTTTATAATTGATGCCCAACTACAAACATGTTTGTAATCATGGTGTTTAAATAAAGATATTAATTTAAGGGGCTGGTGAGGTGGCGCTAGAGGTAAGGTGTCTGCCTTGCAAGAGCTAGCCAAGGAAGGACTGCGGTTTGATCCCCCGGCGTCCCATATGGTCCCCCCAAGCCAGGGGCAATTTCTGAGCGCTTAGCCAGGAGTAACCCCTGAGCGTCAAATGGGTGTGGCCCAGAAAACCAAAAAAAAAAAAA
The DNA here is from genome assembly GCF_024139225.1 of Suncus etruscus. NCBI lineage: Eukaryota > Metazoa > Chordata > Mammalia > Eulipotyphla > Soricidae > Suncus > Suncus etruscus. Next base: position 33,609,173 of record NC_064855.1, on the reverse strand, counting down.
AAGGTATTAATTTAAAAAAATAAAAAGTGAGGATATATGTAAAAGAAAAAAAAGTGTCCTTCATGGACCAATGTGGTAAATCTCTAATGCACAAAATCCAGGTTTGGACAGTTCCCTGAGTTAAAAAAAAAAAAAAAAAAAAAAAAAAACAGTTTATCTTAGTTTAGACAATGATGACTGCAAACTTGTGTCCCAGAATGGTCTTACTAGATTAGATAGGAGGTAACCAGAATGTCAAGGCTCTGAATAAAGTGCCTGCTGGGGTCAGAGAGCTAGTGCAGCATGTCGGGGACTTGCCTTGTAGGAAGTCAATCAGGTTAAATATCCAGAATCCTATATGGTCACCTGAGCACCACCAGGAATGATCTATAAGCACAGAGCCAGGAGTGTGACCCAAGCATCTGAGCATCACTTGGTGTGACCCAAAATACCAAGATAAAATAAAATAAAGAATGACCCTCTTGCTAGGAGCCATCAGTAGGGTGGTGCTAAACAAATTCATAAACTAAAACTGCTCTTTCTTACTCAGGGTCTTCGAGGCAGGCTTTCTCTGTAACTGACTGCCAGACAAAGCCAAAAAATATTTTTTGAGGGATGTACACTTGAATTAGTATGGATAAAACAAATAAATATGTGTAGAGAGATAGATTATCAATGTAGATGGACAGAATGTCCCAATATATGTATAGGTAGATCATAAAGAAATGTAAGAGGGTAGTCAGTCAAGCACAGGGCAGTGGAGTTGCTATTGACCTGAGTTCAATTGGCACTACATAGGGTCCCCTAAGCCAGTGTTTTTCAACCTTTTCTGTGCAAAGGCACACTTTTTTCATGAAAAAAATCACGAGGCACACCACCATTAGAAAATGTTAAAAAAAAAAATTTAACTCTGTGCCTATATTGACTATATATAAAGTAATTCTCTTGAATAGGAAATCAAATAAACATAAAGAAATTATTTTAGGGGCCGGGAAGGTGGGTGCTAGAGGTCAGGTGTCTGCCTTCCAAGCACTAGCCAAGGAAGGACCGCAGTTCCGCGGTTCGATCCCCCGGCGTCCCATATGGTCCCCCCAAGCCAGGGGTGATTTCTGAGCGCTTAACCAGGAGTAGCCCCTGAACATCAAACGGGTGTGGCCCTCCCAAAAAAAAGAAAAGAAAAATTTTTTTTTGGTTTTTGGGCCACACCCGGCAGTGCTCAGGGGTTACTTCTGGCTGTCTGCTCAGAAATAGCTCCTGGCAGGCACGGGGGACCATATGGGACATCGAGATTTGAACCAACCACCTTAGGTCCTGGATCGGCTGCTTGCAAGGCAAACACCGCTGTGCTATCTCTCCGGGCCCGAAAAGAAATTATTTTATAATTACTTTATTATGAAATAATAAAGTACTTTGTAATTGTTCATATTTCTGTTCACTTACTCAGTATGAAACCTGGGCCAGTTTGGCTGAACAAAAAGCTGATATTCTGGCAGGAATCGAAGAGAGGCACACACATAGCTTTTCATCAACAGCTCTCAGTCTCTTTCTGACTTTAGTTTTTAATAGCAATCAGACTTGAACAGCTCTTCTCACATAGATTTAGTGGAAAATGGAAGCTATGTCAAAATAGCTTTATTTGCCAGAACGGGGAACTCTTTGGCAGTATCCAACCAAAAACTGTCCAAAGATCAGCAAATCTTAGCTTGAAACCATGATTTTGTCTCAGTTAAATTAGTTCCTCCTGCTCCACCAACTAGTGCTGAGCTATAAGGGTTCCTAATCCAGTCAAGGCATTCAGTGGAGACTGAAGAGAAATAAAATGACAACTTCTCCTCGAGAGTTTTTAAATGTTTAACTATTTGGGGGGGGGGAGGTCACACCTGGCAGCGCTCAGGGGTTACTCCTGGCTTCACGCTCAGAAATCGCTCCTGGCAGGCTCGGGGGATCATATGGAATGCCGGGATTTGAACCGATGACCTTCTGCATGAAAGGCAAATGCCTTACCTCCATGTTATCTCTCCGGCCCCAAACGTTTAACTATTATCTCACACAGTGCAGTAGTGTGAACACTTTGCTATTTCTTGGTGAGTGTGAACATTTCAGGATTGCCACTTTCCACATGTTGATGCCAGAGTTGCACCTTTGAATGGAATCCATTTATTTTATCTGTACTTGTAAGCAGGTTTTCATTTCTGCCTTGCATTCGTATGTTCAGTTCATTCAGATGATGAAAAATATCTGCCAGGTATGCCAGCCTTGCACACCACTCATCACTTGCAAGCGGCTTTGTGTAATCTGACCTCTCATTTGTCAGAAACACTTTTAGTTCCTCCCACAGCTCATACACACAAACCAAGACCTTGCACATGACAACCACTGGACCTCTGTATGAAACAGCAAGGTTTTGTGCTTCGCTCCCATCTCATCGCACAAAGCTGTAAACATGCAACTTTTCACGGGTCATGACTTTACAAAGTTTACCATGCACACAACATCATCCAACACAAGAAAAAAAAATGCGTAGGGGCCGGGCGGTGGCGCTAAAGGTAAGGTGCCTGCCTTGCCTGAGCTAGCCTTGGACGGACCGCGGTTCGATCCCCCGGTGTCCCATATGGTCCCCCAAGCCAGGAGCAACTTCTGAGCGCATAGCCAGGAGTAACCCCTGAGCATTACAGGGTGTGGCCCAAAAACCAAAAAAAAAAAAAATGCATAACAATCACATCTGGATTTCTTTCCTTCACTCTGCTTACAAAGCCTTT
>NC_064855.1:33548935-33601435 GCF_024139225.1 Suncus etruscus | reverse complement strand
TTCATGACTGACTCTTGAATTAAAACTTTGTTTTTGATTTGGGGGCTACACACATGATGCTTGGAGCTTACTCCTATCTGTGTTCAGGAAGCACTCCTTGCAGGCTCAGTGGACCATATGGGCTGTGGAAAATTGAACCCGAGTCAGTCACATCATGGTAAGTGCCCTGTGTACTATCTCTCTGGCTCCCTTTTAACTTTTTTAGATAAGGGCAGACATCCAATGCAGCTGACTCCATGTTGAATTTCAAGCATCATGTTCACTCCTCAGCAAGCCAGGAGTGACCCATGAACACCTCGAAGTGTGGGCCACCCTCACAAAAATACTTCTCTCAAAGTACTAACGAAAAAATTTACATGTGTGTTTGGTGTTTTGGGTTTGTTTTTGTTGTTGTTGGTGGTGGTGGTGGTGGTGGTGATGGTTTTTGGACTTTGGATCACTCTGAGGGGTACTCAAGGGATACTCCTGGCTCTGCACTCAGGATTTACTACTCCTGGTAGACTCTGGGGACCATATGGGATGCCAAGGACTTCACCCAGGTTGGCAGTGTGCAAGCCAACTCCCCAACCTCTTGTACTATCTCTCTAGCTTCTGCATCAGTGTTTGAGTTGAGGGGAAACATACCTTGTGGTGTTCAAGCCTTTCCTGGCTCTGTGCTCAGGAGTAACCCCTGGTGGGGTTCTGAAGCTATTTCTGGCTCTGTGACCTAGAGCATCCCTTGGTAATATTCCTTGCAATTCCTCGCTTTGTGCTCAAAAGCTCACCCTGGTAGTCCATGGGACAGCCTATACAGTGCTAGGAATTCAAATCTGGGATCTAACTGGGTTAAAGACAAGTGCCTGAAATTCCTGTACAATATCTTAGCCTTAACCAGAAGAAGAAAAACTTTAGCCAAAGTAGTGCTGGTGGTGGTCACAGCACAGGACTGGACTCAGTGCTTGTAAAGTCTGGAACTCAGGATCTGCCACCCAAAAGACCATCAGGGAGACAGTGAAAAGGGAAGTCAACAACTAGTTACACCATCCCCCACTTATACGTGCCTTTTTGTATCTAACCGTTTTTGTCCTAAAGAGGGACTCGTATTACCTTAGCGGAAGTCATACCCACCCCTCTCTTCCTCCTCCCCTTCCTATGCTATATAAGGATGAACAAAGAAAGTCACATGGTCCTTTGCCTCTGTTCAGTTCTGAATGAGCATTGGACCCTGTCGGGCCAGAATAAAGAACCCACTTGAGCTTTGACTGTCTCTTCATTTCTCCGCGTCAGAGCAGCATCTGGACTACCGAGCCTTTCAACAGGAAGTAATATAAGTACAAGGGAGTTTATTCTAGCATGTTTATGCAGTAATGTAAGTACAAGGGAATTTATTCCAGATGGGGTCCAACATCTCCTAAGAAATGAAGACCCCAAAAATGGCTCATATGTCAAATTTAAAGGGTCCCTAAACCAGATCCAGGGTGCAGTGTCATATAGCTATCTGTTGCTGCAGACCCAGGATTTGGTTGTCATCTGGCTTTCTGTAAACTGCTGTTTAACCTTATATGGTGTAATTTCTTTTTTTTTTTTTTTGGTTTTTTTGTTTTGTTTTGTTTTGTTTTTGGGCCACACCCAGCGGTGCTCAGGGGTGACTCCTGGCTGTCTGCTCAGAAATAGTGCCTGGCAGGCACGGGGGACCATATGGGACACCGGGATTCGAACCAACCACCTTTGGTCCTGGATCGGCTGCTTGCAAGGCAAACACCGCTGTGCTATCTCTCCAGGCCCTATATGGGTGTAATTTCTGGCATTTACCCCTAGGATCTGGTCCCAGGAGCTGGCCTTGTCTTTCTACCTTAAAATTGTAGCCTGTCGGGGCCAGAGAGATAGCATGGAGGTAAGGCGTTTGCCTTTCATGCAGGAGGTCATCGGTTCGAATCCCGGCGTCCCATATGGTCCCCCGTGCCTGCCAGGAGCAATTTCTGAGCCTGGAGCCAGGAATAACCCCTGAGCACTGCCGGGTGTGACCCAAAAAAAAAAAACAACAACAAAAAAAATTGTAGCCTGTCAAAAAAAAAAAGTGTAGCCTGTCATGGCAGCACTGGACTCACAGAAAAGCCCAAAACCAGGTTTATAGCAGTTAATTTCCTTAAGCAAGCGGAGTACAGAAGCTAAAGCACTGCTATCTCTAAGCAAATATCTCACACCATATTCTTTTTTATTTCTTTTTCTTTTTGGGCCACACCTGTTGACGCTCAGGGGTTACTCCTGGCTCTGCGCTCAGAAATCGCTCCTGGCTTGGGGGACCATACAGGACACCGGGGGATCAAACCGCGGTCCATTCTAGGTTAGCACGTGCAAGGCAAACGCCCTACCGCTTGTGCCACCGCTCTGGCCCCCTCACACCATATTCTAACATCAACATTTAGGTCACAGTTAGTAATAAATCTTAGATTCTAACAGTGTTTTGCAAGGAATGTGCTCCAAGAGGCCTTGCCCAGTTCCTCTCAGCTGCCCTCTTTTGATTGATTTTATTTTTTCTGCAGCAGGAAAAACAAACAACCAAAAAATGAGGAAGGAGATGTTAAAGCTAAAACGCAAAGAAAAGAGAGCAGGGCCCGGAGAGATAGCACAGCGGCGTTTGCCTTGCAAGCAGCCGATCCAGGACCAAAGGTGGTTGGTTCGAATCCCGGTGTCCCATGTGGTCCCCCGTGCCTGCCAGGAGCTATTTCTGAGCAAACAGCCAGGCGTAACCCCTGAACACCGCCGGGTGTGGCCCAAAACCAAAGGAAGGAAGGAAGGAAGGAAGGAAGGAAGGAAGGAAGGAAGGAAGGAAGGAAGGAAGGAAGGAAGGAAGGAAGGAAGGAAGAAGGAAGGAAGGAAGGAAGGAAGGAAGGAAGGAAGGGAAGGAAGGAAGGAAGGAAGGAAGGAAGGAAGGAAGGAAGGAAGAAGGAGAAGGAAGGAAGGAAAGAAAGAAAGAAAGAAAGAAAGAAAGAAAGAAAGAAAGAAAGAAAGAAAGAAAGAAAGAAAGAAAGAAAGAAAGAAAGAAAGAAAGAAAGAAAGAAAAGAAAAGAAAAGAGAGCAAATAGTGAGACCGTGGCCACTTCAGGAGAAACTAGCAGAAACAAGTCACGGGAACTGCGAAGACGAGTGTATGATTCGAGCTGTACTTTCCAGGACCATCCGGAACGTGAGAGCAAGGTAGAGAGAAAAAGAAGGAGAAAGCAAAGCTGGGGTAGAATAGAGGAGAAAAGTCAGGTGCAAGGATACAGTGTAGGGAGTGAAGGCAGTCCAGGGATGACAGCAAAATGACCCAAGCAGAACCCGCAGGCCCCGCCCACCGCAGACCACGTGATGTGCCGGCCCCGTCCTAGATTGCTAGACGTTACCGGACTAGCCCCGATCACATGACGCGCTCGGTCCCGCCCCTCCGTGATCACGTGACACGGTCAACATGGCTGACGAGGATGGGGATAAGCCAGCGAGGCGGGAACAGGAGAGCCCCCCGAGTTCGACGCCGCGGGACCCGGAGCGAGGCGAAGACTTCGAGTTCGTGGACCACAGTCAGCTTCCCGGCCCGAGCGAGCTGCGGAGCGTGGCAAGGCCTCGGGCGGCGGCAGCAGCGGAAAGCTGGTCTGCGCCCATCCTCAGCCTGGCGCGCCGGGCCACGGGCAACCTGTCGGCCAGCTGCGGGAACGCGCTGCGCGCGGCCACGGGGCTCGGCAGCGCGGATGGCGGCGCGGACGGCGTGGCGCGCGCAGGTAGGCTGCGGCCCCGCGCTCCCGAGCCTCCGACCGGTCCCTCGGTGATGGCTGGAGGGAGCCCGGAGGGTGGACGTGGGGCTGCTCCGGTTGTGAGGGAGCAAAGCCGTGAGCCCGTCGTGAGCACCCTGCCCTAAGAGCAGGGCACCCTGTAGGCCACCTCGACGCTTCTCGGAGCATTCTTGCAGAGCTACTTTTTCGGAACTTCCGAAAGAACTGCAAAGAGTTCTTCTGTGTCATATTCTATGTTAGGACGTGCCGGCACGGGCACAGTCTACAAAGAGGAAATTTCTATCAGCGTCCCCTGACCCGCTTGCTAGAAGTGTCAGCCTCCCTCACACCCCACAATTTAGAAATGCTCGTCCCCTTCATACCCCACATATTAAAAAATGCCACCCCCTTTTCCCCATATTCCCTTAACATTCTTCCTCACTTCGCCCCAACTCCAACATGACTCAGCCCCTGGAGGAAGTCCCAAACGTTCCACAAAACAGGGTCGCTCCTTTGGGCAGCCTCAATGTAGTATGGTGTATTTGTGACTCACCCAGCGAGCTGGGAACCCCATTCCTTTTTGGCAGATTGCCTGGAGTAGGGTTGCAGGCTTTGGGGAAGTGTGAGAACAGGCCACTGATTTTGGCAGGGCTGAATTCAGCCCAGAGGTCTTTTCACGGCTTAAGTTCTGGGATCATGGATTTAAGAGGATCAGAATAGACATACCACATGAACTAAATACCCCAACTAGATCTGGTAACCTAGTGAGTCAGATCCCGAGTGGAGCACAGACCCTGGATCAGAGATCCCATCAGACCAAAGGCCCCACTTGGACTGGAGCCTATTCCTGGAGCACCCCCTGCCCATCTGGAATGGTCTCGACTGCAGGCACACATCCCTGATGGACACACACTGTTGGGTCCTTAGAGGCTAACCTTGGGAGTAGAGAGATGGGTTCAGGACACACCTGAGGAAGGTCACCAATCTTCCTTTGGTGGAAGTAGCCCACCAACCTGCTTAGCCAGTGGGGGGCCCTGTGGGTTGGGGAGACACCAGGACTAAGAGTATTAGAGCCTGTACTTTGAAGGGCCCCTTTCCCAGTAAATGTGTGCGAGGGGTACAGGCTTGGACAGAGCATGCTCACACGATTTTCCAGAAGCTACCTTGCTCTTTCCTACAGGCTCTGGGACCTACTCATAGCCAGGGTGTCACCTCCAAGGCTAGTGGGTAGAAGAGGGAGAAAAGAAGTAGGATTTGCTTGTGGAGAGACCCCAAGTTCCCCTTTGGGTTGCTTTGTCAAACTTCGGGTGTTTTGTATTGATGAAATCAGGGAGGTCTCCATTTAGGAACCCTTGACCCCTGATGCATTGTGTCTGTTTTTGATTTTTGGGTCATGTTTGGCAGTGCTCAGGGTTACTCCTGGCACTTTACTCAGTGATCACTTCTGTCATGTGGGATCAGAGGTTTGCATCTTTGCTTGTGGTGTTCCAGGGATCATGCCCCTTTTTAATCTCATGTCTCTGCTTGTGGGTGGTGCCAGAGGTCAAATTCAGAGCTTCATGCCTGCAAAGCAGATGATTTGCCATCTCGCTTCTGCCTCCTTCCTTCCATAAATAGGGTTTTTGTGAGTTTCACATCAGGGGCCAAAGATAGCACCACAGTGAAAGCACTTGCCTTATAGCTAACCTGTGTATTCAACCCCCAGCCCCCTATGGGGTCTACCAAGTGATACCAGGTACAGTGGGTAGGATGCACGCTTGCACATAGCTGGTGCAGGTTTGATCCTGAGAATCCATATGGTCCCCCAAGCACCACCGGTAATGATTACCCCCCCAAAAAACTTTGAGTGACCCCTGAGCACAGAGCCAGAAATTTGCCCTAAACACTGCTTAGTTCATTTTAGTGCATTCCCCAAGTGAAGTTGAAGTACCCAACAGAAGATTACAAGCCTTCCAGTTGTCCTTTTTAGGGGGGCGGGAAACCACACCTTGTGGCCTCAGGTACTCAGGGATCACTCCTGGCTCTTTGCTCAGGAATAATTCCTAATGGTGCTCAGGGATGCTGAGATTAAACCTGGGTCAGCTACTTGCAAGGCAAGCACCTTATGCTATACTAGCTCTTTTTTTTTTTTGGTTTTTGGGCCACACCCGTTTGACGCTCAGGGGTTACTCCTGGCTATGTGCTCAGAAATCGCCCCTGGCTTGGGGGGACCATATGGGACGCCGGGGGATCGAACCGCGGTCCTTCCTTGGCTAGCGCTTGCAAGGCAGACACCTTACCTCCAGCGCCACCTACCCGGCCCCTATACTAGCTCTTTGACCCTGATTTTAGTTGTCCTTAACCAAGTGCTGGAGCAATAGTGCAGCAGGTAAGGCACTTGCCTTGCATGCAGTCAACCTGCGTTTGATTTCCAGTACCCCATATATTACCGTGATCCCCGAGTGCAGAGCCAGAAGTAGACCCCGAGCATCACTGGGTATGGCCCAAAAGACAATACCAACTGTGGAGCTTACTGCACCGCATCCTCTGTAATTCCCTTGCACTGTCTCCAGCATTTCCTGCGCTCTCCAAGTAGCTTCCCCCACTCGGATGTGGACGACCACATACACCTATGGATGGGGAGAGAAACGTGGGCTGACGGACACACACACACACACACACACACACACACACACAAAACTTCATTCACACACTCACCATACTCACAGACTGTGGATGGGGAAAGAAACGTCGGGGTCGGGAGAGAGAACTTCATCACACACTCACCATACACACACACACACACACACACACACACTCTCTCTCTCTCTCTCTCTCTTCATCACACACTCACCATACTCACAGCCTGTAGATGGGGAAAGAAACGTGGGCTGATGGCCTGGAGAGGGAGAGAACTTCATCTCCTCCACCCCTTGTCACATGCCACTCAAAGAATTTCAGGGCATAAATCCCTAAAAAGGGGCCGGGCGGTGGCGCTAAAGGTAAGGTGCCTGACTTGCCTGCGCTAGCCTTGGACGGACTGCGGTTTGATCCCCCGGTGTCCCATATGGTCCCCCAAGCCAGGAGCAACTTCTGAGCACATAGCCAGGAGTAACCCCTGAGCGTTACTGGGTGTGGCCCAAAAACCAAAAAAAAAAAAAAAAAATCCCTAAAAGGCTGGCCAGGAGGGAGGGGTTAACCAGAATGGCGTCAGAAAGTGAGGCGCCACCAGCTTAGTAAACCGCCTGGGCCCGGTGGTAAAAAACACCTGCCACTGCAAAAAGGAAGCAAAACGGGGCCGGGGCCGGGCCCGGAGTGATAGCACAGCGGTAGGTAGGGTGTTTGTCTTGCATGCTGCCGGCTTGGGGCAGACCCGAGTTCAGTCTCTGGCATCCCAAATGGTCGCCCGAGCGTGCCAGGGGCGATTACTGAGCGCAGTCAGGAGTAATCCCTGAGCCGGTGTGGCCCAAAAACCGGGGGAACGGGGGAAGCAGCGCTAAAGTAAGCAACCCTCAAGCTAACGCCGCCTCCTAAGGTTGCATTCTAAGCGGGGTGCGCCCACTGTATTGGGCGGGGCTTGCATGTTTTCTCCGCCCTTCTATTGGTCGAACGTGAGCCCTGACCGGCGTCGCCGTTGCTGCGAGGTGCTGAGTCGAGGGCGGGCCTGACCTAGGCGGGTTCTGGTTGCATCTACGCCCTCTGGGATCCGAGGCAGGTGGGTCTTTGGGAAAGCCCGTGGGCTTGCGGGCCCCGATCCCTCCTCCGCGGTCTCGGAGCTGAGCACCGCCCCCACTTTGCGCGCACGCGCACACTCGCCCCCTGCCATCCACCCGCCTCACCTGGGTCCTCTAGACCTTGTCCTCCGGTGCCTGTCCCCGCAGTCTCCAAGAGTCAGATGACGACGGAGGAGCGCGCCCACCTGGTGCACCTGCTGAAGCTGAGCATCAAGGTGCTGCTGCAGTCTGCGTTGAGCCTGGGCCGTAGCCTGGACGCGGAGCATGCGCCGTTGCAGCAATTTTTCGTGGTCCTGGAGCATTGCCTCAAACACGGGCTCAAAGGTGAGGCGGGGGCCCCGCCTGCTGTGGACTCCGCCGCGGGGGAATGGTACTCAGATCCCAGGAGCGCTGCAGTGTGTGCAGCTAATCAGTAATGAGACTGTCCCAGAGCCGCTGGCCCGGCGGCCTTGTCGCTGCCCTCGATTTGGTATCAGAAGATCCTTTATTGCATGCACAGCTGTGAAACAGGGACCTCAACCCAGTGAGCCAGGCCTTCACCGCTCCAAAACAGTTTTCCCATTTGGGGGGAAGAAGGGTGGTTGGGGGCAACACCCGGTGTACTCGGGCTACACATACACCTGGCTCTGTGCTCAGGAGTCACACCTAGCAGGGTCAGGATTCGAACTTGTATTACAATGCCCCATCTTCCGGCTAAGGTGAGTGAGCGCCTTTTCTTCTCAGCTTTGTGCTTGTGGTACAGGGGTGGGGTTATCTCAGAGAATCGAACCTGGGTCAACTGCTTACAAGGCATGTAGACTTCACCTTTCCCCTCCCGAGGACAATTTTAATGTGCCAGTCACTATATCAAAATAACTTTGGGGGGGGGGGGGTTTGGGTCACACCGGCAGTGCTCAGGAGTTACTTCTGGCTCTATGCTCAGAAATCGTTCCTGGCAGGCTCAGGGGACCATATGGGATGCCGGGATTTGACCAACGTCCTTCTGCATCCAAAGCAAACGTTCTACCTTCATGCTATCTCTTCAGCCCCTCAAAATAATTCTTTAAAAGGTCTGCAGAGTACAAGCGAGTTAAGCACTTGCCTTGCTCGCAGCTGACCCCAGTTTGATCCCTGGCATCCCAAAAGGACCCCCAGGCTCCGCTAGGATTAAACTCTGAGCACCCCTGGTGGATGATCACCACCACCACCCCTCATAAAACAAAATCAGGGGCCAGAGAGATAACATGGAGTAAGGCATTTGCCTTTTATGCAGAAGGACAGTGGTTCGAATCCCTGCATCTCATATGGTCCCCTGTGCCTGCCAGGGGCGATTTCTGAGCATAGAGCCAGGAGTAACCCCTGAGCGCTGCCGGGTATGACCCAAAAACCAAAAAATAAAAAAATCAAACAGTGGCTTCAATAAAAGAATCTTTGCACTTGCAGTTAAGAAAAGCTTCATTGGCCAGAACAAGTCATTCTTTGGCCCATTGGAGCTAGTGGAGAAGCTTTGCCCAGAGGCTGCAGATATTGCCACAAGTGTGAGGAATCTCCCAGAACTCAAGTGAGTGAGAACCACGGATTTTATGTGGTGACTGGTTGATATGGGTGGATTGCTCTCCAACAGTGTTCAAGGGACCCTGGTGTTATATCCCAGCCCTATGAAACCAGTCACTTAATGCTAGGCTTTTGGGAAACCATACTGATTGTGCCTTGCAGGGTTGGGTTCACAAAACCAGTCTTGTGGAACTCGGTGATTTCCAGAGCTGTACTTAAGAGTAAGGGATTTGGGGCTGGAACGATAGCACAGCAGTAGGACGTTTGCCTTCAACACGGCCCATCTGGGATGGACCCGAATTTGATTCCCGGCCTGCAGTAGCGATTTTTAATCGAAGATCCCTGAGCACCGTCAGATGTGGCCAAAAACAAAAGGGGCTGGAGCAATAGCGAAGCGGTAGGGCATTTACCTCGCACATGGCTGATCCAGGATGGACCTCAGTTCTATCCCTATAGTCCAATATGGTCCCCCAAGCCAGGAGGGATTTCTGAGCGCATAGCCAGGAGTAACCCCTGAGCGTCGTCAGGTGTGCCCCTCCCCCCAAAAAAACTGTCAAAGATGCTGGGTTTATTTTTAAAAAATAAAGAGTTAAGAATTTGGGGCCGGGCGGTGGCGCTGGAGGTAAGGTGCCTGCCTTACCTGCGCTAGCCTAGGAGACGGACCGCGGTTCGATCCCCCGGCGTCCCATATGGTCCCCCAAGCCAGGAGCGACTTCTGAGCGCATAGCCAGGAGTAACCCCTGAGCGTTACCGGGTGTGGCCCAAAAACCAAAAAAAAAAAAAAAAGAGTTAAGAATTTAAGCACGGGGGGGGGGGGGCAGGGGGGGGCAGGAAGGTGGCGCTAGAGGTAAGGTGTCTGCCTTGCAAGCGCTAGCGTAGGACGGACCGCGGTTCGATCTCCTGGTGTCCCCCTAAGCCAGGGGCGATTTCTGAGCGCATAGCCAGGAGTAACCCCTGAGCGTCAAATGGGTGTGGCCCAAAAAAAAAAAAAAAAAAAAAAGAAGAAGAATTTAAGCACGGGTCCCGAGAGATAGCACAGTGGCGTTTGCCTTGCAAGCAGCCGATCCAGGACCAAAGGTGGTTGGTTCAAATCCCGGTGTCCCATATGGTCCCCCGCGCCTGCCAGGAGCTATTTCTGAGCAGACAGCCAGGAGTAACCCCTGAGCAATGTCGGGTGTGCCCCCCCCCCAAAAAAAAAAAAAAAGAATTTAAGCACACACCCTGTCTGCTGAACTTCTGCCCAAAGAGATATGGTTTTCTTTGTGTTTTTTTGGTTGATTGGTTGGTTTTCTGCTAGTTTGGGAGCCACAACTCTCCGTGCTCAGGGATTACTCCTAGATTTACACTCAGTGCTTGCTCCTGTTGGACTTAGGGAACCAAATGGGTTGCTGGGAGTTGAACCTAAGTCGTCCACATGCAAGGCAAACCCTATCTGCTGTACAATTGCTTGAGCCTAAATGGGACTTTTTTTAATTGGGGTTATTTGGTTTGGTGTTTTTTTTTTATTTTTTGTTGTTGTTTTCAGTATAAATAGTTTCTGAGTTTGTTTGTTTTTTAAATGTTTCCAGTTAGATGGTTGCAAGAATGGTTTTTCTCTTATGGGAAGTTGGGGCTAGATCAATCCAAGCACAGGGGTCTGGGAACCAGGTGGTACGAGCATTGGTCACATACAAGTGTCTAAACCTCTGTACTCTCTGGCACCCCTCTTAATCAGCGTGCATGACCCATATTTGAACAGTCCCCAAGCAGGCAGTGAACTTTTTCTTCAATCTGCCTCCCCAGGATCCCAAGAAATCTCATAGGGTTCCTTGGGTTCTCTCCCAACAGTGATCCCTAGTTATTCATTCTCCTGGACATATTCCCTAAGTACTCTCCCAATAGTTCTCCCCAAATATGTTTCTGACAGTGCTTCCAATACTTCCCAACAGTGCACCCTGAGAATGCTCCAGATAATACTGCTGGTGTTCCCTAAATACTTTTCCTCCTGTACTCCCTAAGTGCCCTCCCTTCAGTGGCTCCTGAGTATTCTCCAGACAATGTTCCCTAAGTACTATCCCTCTGGTGTATCCTAAGTATTCCTCTGATGGTGCTTCCAGAGTACTCTCCGATAGTGCTCCTAGCCATCAGTCCAGACACGCAGGAAGAGGGGTTGTCAGCACTTGGCTCTGTTGCTCTTTCTGATTCCTGGTTTTACAGTAGGTATCCCACCCCATCCTGACTGTGGGCCCTGTTCTACCTCCAGGACAGGCCTGGGTCGGGGCCGAGCCTGGCTGTACCTGGCACTGATGCAGAAGAAGCTGGCCGACTACCTTCGTGTGCTGGTGGAGAACAGACACCTGCTCGGGTGAGGGTGTGTATATGAACATGTGTGTGTGAAGCTGATAGGGCAGACACCTTCACAGATGAGCGTGTGTCTGGAAGTGTACAGGTGTGAAAGTGAGGGTTTGTGTGGGTGTATGGTAAATGTGAATGTGTGTCTGTGGGTGGCTGTGAATATATGATAAGTGGTGTGACTATATCAGTCTGTGAGTGTATGGGTGTATGGTGAGTGTGTGAGTATATATGCATGTGGGATGAGTACCTGTTACTATGTGACTGGTGAGTATAGTGAGTGAGTCTGTGTGTGTGACAGAGAGAGACAGACTGACAGACAGAGACAAACAGACAGTGAAGCTGACCAAACTCTTAAGAGTGCTCACGGCCCACAGATACCTTTTAATGTAACTCAGTTTTTCTGAGAGATTTTTTTCTGTGTGTCTATGTCTGATTTGCCTTCATACATGAACATTGATAATTAGCACATCTTTGATCGTGGCCAGAGATGTGGCTCAGTGTGAAGCAATGACTTGCCTTGCACGAGTGAGACCTGGATTTTGAGAGAGCCCAAGCATCACTGTTCACTGTTTCCCCACAAAAGAAAAATGAATGAGTTTGGGGCTGAATGATAATACAACAGGCAGGGCATTTACCTTGCATCCATCCAACCCTGATTCAATCCCCAACACCCCATGTGGCACCCCAAACCCTTCTAAGAGTAATCCCTAAGCACAGAGCCAGAAGTAAGCTCTGATACTAGGTAAGGCCCAGAAACAAAAAGAAGAATTAATTTGTTGAATTTTAATAAGAAATAGTTGGCTCGGGGCTGGAGCAGCGGTAGGGCATTTGCCTTGCACACAGCCAACTCAGGTTCAATCCCCCGGCATCCCATATGATTCCCCAAGTCTGCCTGGAGCGATTTCTTAGCACATAGCCAGGAGCAACCCCTAGGCGTTGCTGGCTGTAGCCCAAAATCTAAATATATATATAAAGAGTTGGCTCGTTTATTTTTTTTTTTTTTTTTTTTTTTTTTTTTTTGGTTTTTGGGCCACACCCGTTTGACGCTCAGGGGTTACTCCTGGCTATGTGCTCAGAAATCGCCCCTGGCTTGGGGGGACCATATGGGACGCCGGGGGATCGAACCGCGGTCCTTCCTTGGCTAGCGCTTGCAAGGCAGGCACCTTACCTCCAGCGCCACCTACCCGGCCCCAGGCTCGTTTATTTTTATGTTTTGTTTTGGGCCACACCTGGTGGTGCCCAGGGCTTACTCTTGGCTCTACTACACTCAGAAATCAGTCTTTGTGGTGCTTGGGAGACTATATGGGGTGCTGGGAATGGAATCTGCATGCATGGTTATATTACTCTGACCCTCCAGGCAGTGTCTCTCTCTCTCTCTCTCTCTCTCTTTTTTTTTGTTTGTTTGTTTTTGGGCTACCCCCGGTGATGCTCAGGAGTTACTCCTCACTATGCACTCAGAAGTTGCTCCTGGCTTGGGGGACCGTATGGGACACTGGGAGATTGAACCACAGTCTATTCTAAGCGCGTGCAAGGCAAATGCCATACCGCTTGCTCCACCACTCTGGCCCCAGGCAGTCTTAACATTATAGAAAATAGGTTCTTCAGAAGGGATAAGCTTGGGGCCGGAGAGATAGCATGGAGGTAAGGCGTTTGCCTTTCATGCAGGAGGTCATCGGTTCAAATCCCGGAGCCCCATATGGTCCCCCGTGCCTGCCAGGAGCAATTTCTGAGCCTGGAGCCAGGAATAACCCCTGAGCACTGCCGGGTGTGACCCAAAAACCACAAAAAAAAAAAAAAAAAAAAAAGAAGGGATAAGCTTGGGAGTTGAGTTTGTCAGTTGCATATGTGAGGCCTTGGTGGACCTCCCAGAGCTTATAGCTAAAGGTACTTGCAGGTGGGAGGAGGGCACCTCCAGATTTCCCCACTCCCAAATATGGCCCTCTTTTGGAGAGTTCTTTAATTTTTTTATTTTGGGGATCCACACCTGGTGATGCTCAGGGGACCAGATGGTACGCTAGGAATCAGACAGGTGCCCTCCTTGCTGTCCTATTGCTCCCACCCTCTTGCAGTGAGTTCTATGAGCCACAGGCTTTGATGATGGAGGAAGAGGGAACGGTGATCGTCGGGCTACTAGTAGGACTCAACGTGCTTGATGCCAATCTCTGCTTGAAAGGGGAAGACCTGGATTCCCAGGTATGGGGTAGGGGTGGATGGTGGGTGCAGGTGTCCCTCAGGATTTGTAACACAAGAGGGGTCAGCCTCGGAGGTCAAACAAAACCATTTTCCCATTCAAAAACCTCGAGCCGTTTCCACCAATGCCCCTCCAGGGCATTGGTTGGTGTCTCCGACACAAACCAGGGTGCAGGTGTGCACCATACTTATCACCCCTCCACACAGCCTTCCTGACCCCATCCTATACAGCCCCCTTCCTCCTTCTCCTTTCTTTCCCCCATTCTCTCACTGCCTCTTTGTTTTTGTTGTTGTTTGTTTTGGGGCCACATCCAGTGATGCTCAGGGCATACTCCTGGCTCTGCACTCAAGAATCACTCCTAGACCATAGATCCCTGTGCCAGGGATCAGCCCTGTTCGAGGAAAGTGGCTTTCGGTCCCACTCATTCCCCACAATGCTAAACAATTTCCCTTGAAAATCTGGTCAGACCATTTGGGCTGAGGAGGGCAGGTTCCCACTTATATCTAAAGACCAAGATTGCATCACATCTTGCCCAAAAACTGCTCAGGACTGACTTCTGGTTCTTCTCTTGGCTCAATCCTGGTTCTTTGCTCAGGGATTACTCCTAGCAGAGCTAAGCAATGCAGGGGATTGAAGGCAAATGAATGCAAAGACACTGCTCCACCATCAAGTGACCCAATCTTGTTGTGTCTGAAGCTTGGAGGAGTGACTTGTCTTCCAAGCTGTCCCTAAATCCTGTAATACTGAGAGAAAGCAGCTCTTCTCTTCCTTCTAATATTTGTCCTGAGACAATCTGACCAGATGGCCCTAGCTTGATTCGGTGCTTGGAGGGAAGAGAAGAGACGCAGAATGGAACATGGGACCTCGAACACCTACTGGTCCCCAGTGCTCTTTGTACTTGGAAAATGGGAGGTTGCAGGGTCCACCTCTCATTGGCGTTTTTTTCTGCCCAGGTTGGGGTCATCGATTTCTCACTCTACCTGAAGGACCTTCAGGACCTGGAGTCTGGCAAAGAGTAAGTGCTACGAGGGCCAGAGTGATAGTACAGTGAGGATAGCACTTGCCTTGCACAAGCTGACTCAGACTTAGTCTCTGGCTTCTCTATGGTCCCCTGAACCTGCCATGAGTGATCCCTGAGTACAAAGTCAGGAGTAACCCTGAACATCACCAGGTGTGGCCCCAAAACAACAAAAAAGAATAAATGTTGGTTCAGAGCACTAGTATACCAGGGAGGGCACTTGCCTTGCACTGAACCCATCTGGGTTGATTCCCTTGCACCCCATATGACTCTCTGAGCCTACCAGGAGTGATACCTGATAAGCACCACTGGGTGTGGCTCCAAAAAGTGCTGTCAAAGAGTGCCTGCAGCTATATAGCCTCTGAACTCTGAGGTGTTTCTCTGACTCTCCCATGCCTGTGATTGTCATTTGTGGGGGCTGCAACTGTAATGGCCTCCTCAGCAGGTGAGCATATGGGTATGCCAGGAATCAAACTCGAGACCTCCTGCCCATAAGGCAGACACCCCACCCCCCACCCCCTGCCCTGGTGTAATGGCATTCAACACAAGATGCTTTTCAGAAAATACAATACAGGCAGGCATAGGAGTCAGTTTTGTGAACAGACCCCAGAATGTTTTATAGAGAGAGAATTTTTGTTGTTATTTTTGAGTCACACCGAGTGATGCACAGGGCTTACCCCTGACTCTGTGCTCAAGGATCACTCCTCGTGAGGTATTTTGTTTTTTGTTTTTTTTTTTTTGGGGGGGGCACACCCGGCGTTGCTCAGGGGTTACTCCTGGCTGTCTGCTCAGAAATAGCTCCTGGCAGGCACGGGGGACCATATGGGACACCGGGATTTGAACCAACCACCTTTGGTCCTGGATCAGCTGCTTGCAAGGCAAACGCCGCTGTGCTATCTCTTCGGGCTCTCCTCGTGAGGTTTGAGGGACCATATAGCATGTTTAGGATCAAACCCCAGGTCAACCTTATGCAAGGCAAACACCCTACCTGCTATACTAGTATGCTAGACTGTTCTTTTGTTGTTACTTTTTTTTTTTTTTTGTGGAGGGATATGCTCAGTGGTTCTCAGGGCTGACACCTGGCTCTGTGCTCAGGTATTTCTTTTGTCAGGGCTCAGAGGACCCTATGGGGTGCTGGGGATTAAGCCTGGGTTGACCATGTACTGGGCCAGCACCTTTCCCGCCACCCTATCTCTCATACCCTGTCTCATGTTTTTGTAAGGCAAGAACGAATCACAGATGTCCTGGACCAGAAGAACTACGTGGAGGAGCTGAACCGACACTTGAGGTACAGCCCCCAAACCCTCCTTTCTCACCCCCGAGAACTTCAGTGTGGGGTTTGTCTCTGTACTTTGGGGTACTTACTAGAATGGGGGAAGGATTCCTGAGAGCTTGAGCCTATGGAACTGCTGGGAGAGGGGCTGGAGTGGGAACTGGATCTGTCTGTGCCACTCTCTGTGGCACTCTCTGCCACTCTTTAACCCTAACCTCCCTGGCATCGCTTGAGGGAATTACTCAGTGCTGGGGCTCAAACCCGGGGCCACCTGCATGTGAAGCATTAGCGAACTTTGAGCCTGCAATTGGCCTAGAGCCTCATTTTTTTTGTTATTTTTGTTTGAGGCCACATCTGGGATTACTCACAGCAAACTCCTGGCTGTGTGCTCCTGGCTAGACTTAAAGGTCCTTAGGTATGCCACAGATCAAATTTGGGTTGCCTTTTGCAAGGCAAGTAAGTACCTTCCTCAGTGTCCATTTTCTCAGACCCTGTTATGTTTTGGGATTTGGGGCCATTGCTAATGATGCTTAGGGACTTCTCTTGCTATAGTGCTCAGGGTCAATCCCTGTGGCCTCCTGGGACTTATGCAGGATCCTAGGATCCGAGTCCTGGCTGGGAAATAACTCAGCACCTCCTGCCTATTCCTGGGTCTCCTTTAAAGGTTGAACTCAAATCTCCAATTAAGTGGTGCAGTGCAAAGTCACCTGAACAGTAAGTAGAGTTTGCCTTTCATGCACTAGATGTGGCTTTATTCCCGAGACCCACCAGGAGTAATTCCTGAGTGTAGAATGAAGAGTAAACCCTGAGCCTTGCTGGGTCTGACCCAAAAAAAAAAACAAGTAAAGTTGTTCAGGTTCGACAGGAAGTTGGGGAGAAGGATTGCCTTGCACGTGGCCATTCCAGGTTTAAGTCTCTGCATGTTCTGGGCTTGATCTGATTCCTATCACTCCTTTCTGCTCCAAGTCACTTTCCTTCACTGTCCTACAATTCCCCTACATCCCCTTCAGTTTTTGGGTCTTTTTTTTTTTTTTTTTTTTGGCCACACCCATTTGATGCTCAGGGGTTACTCCTGGCTAAGCGCTCAGAAATTGCCCCTGGCTTGGAGGGACCATATGGGATGCAGGGGGATCGAACCACTAGCGCTTGCAAGGCAGACACCTTACCTCTATCGCCATCTCGCCGGGGGGCCCCCCCCCCCCTTCCAGGTTTTACACTCCAACAAATCCACCCTCATCTCTGCCTGAAAATCTGCGTGCACTTCACTTTTATCCTTTTTTTTTTTTTTTTTCCGGGGGTGGGGGGAAGATACCACAGTTCTCAGGGCCCACATTGTGCTGGTGATTGAAAATGGGGTCCATGGGGCCAGAGAGATAGCATGGAGGTAAGGTGATGCCTTTCATGCAGAAGGACGGTGGTTCGAATCTGGCATCCCATTTGGTCCCCCGTGCCTACCAGGAGCGATTTCTGAGCGTGGAGCCAGAAGTGACACAAAAACAAAAACAAAAAAAAAACAACAACAACAAAAAAGAAAATGGGGGGCTGGAGAGATAGCATGGAGGTAAGGCGGTTGCTTTTCATGCAGGAGGTCATCGGTTCAAATCCCGGTGTCCCATATGGTCCCCCGTGCCTGCCAGGAGCAATTTCTGAGCCTGGAGCCAGGAATAACCCCTGAGCACTGCCGGGTGTGACCCAAAAACCACAAAAAAAAAGAAAAAAAGAAAAAAGAAAATGGGGTCCAAACCCTCTAAACCAGCTTCTGGCTGCTAATTTCATGGCCACTCTCTTCTTGCTATGTTGAGGCTCACAGACTCACCTATGTCCTTTCTTCTCTCTCCTAGCTGCACCGTGGGTGATCTCCAGACCAAAATCGATGGCCTGGAGAAGACCAACTTGAAGCTCCAAGAAGAGGTGGGTGACTTTCTAGAATGTTTTAGAGCATTCCAGAAATACGTGTGGCCAGTGGACCTGTTTATTCCCCACACCCCACCTCCAGCAGTTAGGGCTCAGAAAAATGTATCACAAACCTTACACACACACACACACACACAGTAAAATGTATCACAAACCTTACACACACACACACACACATACACCACACACACACTCAGAAAAATGTATCACAAACCTTACACACATAAAACACACACACACTCACCTCTCAACCCTACCCCCATATGCTGCACATCCAGAATCTCTTGCTCTCTTCTCTCTCCTCCCACCTGCTCTGTCCTTTTCACTGCTCTCCAGCCCCATGGCTGGTGGAGAAGATAGTTCCCCGCCCCTCACAGGGCTCCCCTCCTTCACGTACACCCCACTTCTGCTGCCCCCTATCCCCAGCCTGGTTCTTGTCTCCTTTCTCATTAGGGAGAGGCTGAAAGGACAGGACCTGGAGGGCGGAGCTGAGGATGAAGGCTTGGCTGCCCCGAGGGCACGCTGGTGGATGCCCCCCCCCCATTAACAGAAGGGGTTCGGCCAAGCCCAGCTTTGCTGAGCCACAGGTAGTGGTCGGTCCCCTGGCTGCTCATGCCTCCCCGACCCCATCCCACCACAGGGTAGAGTTAGGCCATAGCCAGAAGGAAAGGTCTAGAACAGGTGTGGTAGCACACAGGACAAAGCTGTCTTTAGAGACACAAAGAGGGGTTGGAGGGGCAGCAGAGACATGGTTTAGGCTCCAGGGAGGTGGAAAACTGGGCCATCCTTGTGGACCTCTCCTTTTCTCACCTGCAAATGAGATGGTGATTTTCTCCTAACTCAGGCTGTAAAAAGCTAGAAGGATTTTTGTGTCCACAAGCCCCAATGCTACCCACTCCCCAAAGGCCCCCCCATGACTGAGCTCAAAGAGCTGGAGCCCCAGGAAGCAGTGCAGACAGGCACGCAAGGTTCTAGCCCCACCCTTTCTCTTTTTTGGGGGTTTTGGGTTTTGGGCCACATCCAGCAGCGCTCAGAAGTTACTCCTAGCTCTGTGCTCAGAAACTACTCCTGGCAGGCTAGGGGGACCATATGGGATACTGGGAATCAAACCTAGGTTGGTGCATTCAAGGCAAAAATATCCTACTTGATGTGCTATCACTCCATCACCATCTCTTTTGGGGCAGCCTAAATAGATATAGAACAAGAAAAAATTGTATGTGGCCCATTCAGAGGATGAGATGGAAAGACTATTGCTAAAATGATAGGACAGTTGGGAGGGTGCTTGCCTTGCACGAGGCCAACCCAGGTTCAATCCTGGCATTCCATATGGTCCCGTACACATCACTAAGAGTGATTCCTGAGCTCAAAGCCAGGTGTAACCCCTGAGTATTTCTGGTGTGGCTCAAAAACAAACAAATCAAGGAGAGTGGGCAGGGAAAGCACTTGCCTTACGTGTGACCAATCCCAGTTTGGTTCAAGTACCAGACATAGTTTATCAAGAAGTACTAGGTGTGGCCCTCTCAAACCCCAAAATAACCAGAGAAAAGAAACCGCTTCAGAAAGATAATTTGTCGGAGTTTTTGGCTTTGTTATTTGTTTGGAAATGCTTAGGGGTTACTCCTAGCTCTGCACTCAGGTATCACTCCTGGCTGCCTGGAGAGATAGCACAGTGGTAGGGTGTTTGCCTTGCACACAGCCTATCCAGGATGGATAGTGGTTCAAATCCCGACATCACATATGGTCCCCCATGCCTGCCAGGAGAGATTTCTGAGCGAAGAGCCAGGAGTCACCCCTAAGTGCCGTCAGATATGACTCAAAAAAAAAAAAAACAGAACAAAAGAGGGGCCGAAGAGGTCTGCCTTGCAAGAGCTAGCCTAGGATGGACCAAAGTTCAATGCCCTGGTGTCCCATATGGTCCCCCCAAGCCAGGGGTGATTTCTGAGTGCATAGCCAGGAGTAACCCCTGAGCGTCAAACAGGTGTGGCGAAGGAAAGGGAAGGGAAGGGGAGGGGAGGGGAGGGGAGGGGTGGGGAGGGGTGGGGAGGGAGGGAGGAAGGGAGGGAGGGAGGGAGGGAGGGAGGAAGGAAGGAAGGAAGGAAGGAAGGAAGGAAGGAAGGAAGGAAGGAAGGAAGGAAGGAAGGAAGGAAGGAAGGAAGGAAGGAAGGAAGGAAGGAAGGAAGGAGAGAAAAGGGAAAAAAGGAATCACTCCTGGCAGTGCTCGGAACTGGGATGTCAAGGGCCACACCCAGGTCAGCCACATGCAAGGCAAGTACCCTGCCAACTGTACTATGGCTCTGGCCCCTGTTTCTGTTTTTGGGCCACGCTCAAGCTCTGAGCTCAGGATATCTCCAGGTGGGGCTAGTGGGTATCGTACGAAATGTCGGGGATTGAACTTAAGTCAGCCACATGTAAAGGAAGCATCTCATCCAGTGTTATCACTCTGACCTCTGATCTGGTGTTTTGAGCCAGTAAGGATTCAGCTCACACAGGTGCTGCTAAGGAAATGTCCCCCTTGAAGCATTGAAATTTCAGATGGGGATTACTATGCATTGATAGGGATTGAACCCCCCACATGGAGGCCAGGCAAAGGTACATACCTCTCCAGTTCCTTTTCCTTTCAAAATCAAGGAAAGTTCTAGAAAGTGCTAAAGCATGAGCTTCCCTCAGCAGGTCAAGATCACTGTGTCCCCAGAGAGGGACTTGGGGCTTACCTAGGGTTTTGCCCTGGTACTTTGCTGAAAGCCTGGGCACTTATATCTAATGCCCAGGGATGTAGGACCTCAGGGGTGTAGATGTCTGTTGATGAAGAGTAAGGAGGTGTTGAGTTTTAGGGGCTTGAATGATGCTAAAAGTATAGCCAAGAGGGATCAGAGCCTTGCACGCAGACCCAGGATGAACCTGGGTTTGATCCCTGGCATCCCATATGATTTCCTGAGCCTGCCAGGTGCGATTTCTAAGTGTAGAGTCAGGAATAGCCCCTGATCACTGCCAGCTGTGGCCCAAAAAATAATAAATAAATAAATGTACAGCCAAGGGAGAGATAGTATAGCGGGGAAAGCACTTGCCTTGCATGTGGCCAACCTAGGTTTGATTCTGGCATCCCATATGGTCCCTGAGCATCACCAGGAGTTATACCTGAAAGGAAATATAGCAGTATGTAATCCCTGAGCATTACCTTGTGTTTCCCCAACTTTCTCAGGAAAAAAAAAATGTACAGCCAAGTACCAAAGTCAAATTTCTGTGCTCCAGCGGCATTTGCTTTGCAAGCAGCCGATCCAGGACCAAAGGTGGTTGGTTCGAATCCGGTGTCCCATATGGTCCCCCGTGCCTGCCAGGAGCTATTTCTGAGCAGACAGCCAGGAGTAACCCCTGAGCACCGCGGGTGTGGCCAAAAAAACAAAAAAAAATTTTTTTTTTTCTGTGCTCACTCTGCCTCTTCTGTACTCCCCTTCTCTGCAGGCTGTGCTCTGTCTTGCTCTGAATCACCTCTCCACAGCACCCCCTAAAAAAAGTGTTGCCTCTCATATATGGCTGACAGTGCTATTCAGGAATGTGAGCAACAGCCTTCTGGGTTTGGATACTTTCACCCCCTCAAAAGTCTGTTGTTCTGTCTTTCACTAGTCATCAAAGTAACCTTTCTGTTTATTGGATAGAAAATGGAATGAAGGGGGGAGTTGGAGAGATAGCATGGAGGTAATAGCATGCATACAGAAGGACAGTGGTTCGAATCCCAGCATCCCATATGGTCCCCCGTGCCTGCCAGGAGCAATTTCTGAGTGTAGAGCCAAGAGTAAACCCTGAACCCTGCCATGTGTGACCCCCCCAAAAAAAAGAAAAGAAAATGGAATGAAGGGGGTTAGACTGATAGTATAGCAGATAGGGCAACTTGCCTTGCCTGTATCCAATCTGGGTCCAATTCCAAGCATCTATAACAGCAGTCCTCAAACTTTTTAAATGGGGGGGGGCAGGTCACTATCCCTCAGACCGTTGGAGACCAGACTATAGTAAAAACAAAAAATATGAATAAATTTCTATGCACAATGCATATATCTTATTTTTGAAGTGAAGAAACAAAACAGGAACAAATACAGTATGTGGTCCAGGGGCCGTAGTTTGAGGACCATGGATCTATAGCGTCCCCCAACCCTGCTAGTAATGATTGCTGAGTGCAGAGTCAGAAGTCAGTCTAAGTATGGCCTCCCAAATAAAAACAAAGCAAAAAAGCTTCTGTGCCAGGGAGTGCAGGCTTGGCTTGCAGAAGGCTCTGAGCTCAATCTCTAACACTGCAGAGCATCTCCCAAGCCATGCCAGGAAGGAACTCCTGAGCACAGAGCTGGGAGTGGTCTCTAAACGCAGCCAGATGTAGCCCCAAACCCAAAAAGAAAAGCATTTATACACACAGAAGTACAACAGCATCCAAAGTGATAGCACTGTGGTAGGGTATTTGCCTTGCACATGGCTGACCCAGGTTCGAACCCTGGCACCATATGATTCCCCCGAGCCTGCCAAGAGCAATTTCTGAGCAGAGCCAGAAGTAACCCCTGACTGCTTCTGGGTATAGCCCAAAAACAAAACAAAAAAAGAAGTACAAAAACATTTCAGTGGTGGTACAGGAAATGTTTTATGTGCCATTGACTATATGGGCC
Organism: Suncus etruscus; assembly: GCF_024139225.1. Lineage (NCBI taxonomy): Eukaryota > Metazoa > Chordata > Mammalia > Eulipotyphla > Soricidae > Suncus > Suncus etruscus. Next base: position 33,579,085 of record NC_064855.1, on the reverse strand, counting down.
TGATCTGATTACCAGTTTCCCATGAGCCACACTAGGTGGGCCATCTGCTCTCATGGTCTGTGAGGAAGCAGTGGGGAGGCAAGATTCAATGGCCCTGTACCTGGCTTGACACGAGGGCCAGATATCAGGAACTTGGCTTGCAGTGCTAAGGGGAAGCCCTGCCTTCCTCCCTCAGCTTTCCGCTGCCAGCGACCGGATTTCTTCACTCCAAGAGGAACAGCAGCGCTTACGGGAGCAGAATGAGCTGATTCGGGAGCGCAGTGAGAAGAGTGTGGAGGTAAGAAAGCACCACCTCCTAGAGCAGTGGGCACCCCTACCATTCAGTAGCCACACTGCACCCAGACACACCCCACACCCTGACCGAATCTCCCAGATATGCCACTACAGGCCACATCTCTATTCAGACACCTCACACATAAACCCTACACATGTACAGGCCACATCACCCAGACATGCCACACATACACATCTCACACACACAGATCACATCTACCCAGACATGCCACACATATACATATATTACACATAGATATATACAGGCCACATTTCCATGTAGATGCCACACCATGCACACATATACATGTTGCACACGCATCAGAAAAGACATACATAGACGCAACCCCATATACCTATGTTGCATTTAATAATGATGGACCTAGGGGGCCGGAGAGATAGCATGGAGGTAAGGCGTTTGCCTTTCATGCAGGAGGTCATCGGTTCGAATCCCGGCGCCCCATATGGTACCCCGTGCCTGCCAGGAGTAATTTCTGAGCCTGGAGCCAGGAATAACCCCTGAGCACTGCCGGGTGTGACCCAAAAACCACAAAAAAAAAAAAAAAAAATGATGGACCTAGATGGAGAGGGATGGAGGGATTTTTCTCTGCCATCCCAGGCCACGTGGCTCCGAAATCCCCATTCAGCTGGCGGGTCCCAGGTTTAGGTGAACGGCGGAATCACTCATCCAGAGACAGGCATCAGGAAGCATCAACTTTATTCATGCCCTGTTCACCACATGTGTGTGGCTTATAACCTTTCAAGCACAGCCATTCTTAGCTAGCCCTGCATCTTAACTCCTTTCAGCCATTTTCCATTTGACCTCCATCCTGGCCAAAGACCAAAAAGGCAAAAAGGGCCAATCCCCTGGGTCAAAGGCCTTATATAACCTTTCAAGACCACTCCCCGGAATGGGAGGGTCTCAGGTAGGTACACCTAAATCCAGGGTGGAGTTACATACCTATACCTGTGCATACCAGACAGATACATACCCTACATAAACATCATCTGCCACACATTCATACCACGCCCACATCACACACATATGCACATTTACACACCTACAGTAACACATCACACATACAGATCACACATATACATTCATACCAGACACACACCATACATACACCCACATTCCACTAGGAGTGATTCCTGAGCTCAGCCAAGAGTAACCCCTGAGCACATCTAGGTGTGGCCCAAAACCTAAGACTGGGTGACAGCTGGGAACACCCAGCAGTAGAGAATCTGCAGAGATAAGTAAAATTAAGCGAACTCCTCTTTAAATAATAGAGTATATGGGGGGGGGAGGGCTCTGTACATGACTTAGTGGCTTACCCAGTTTAGCAGAAGGTGGCGAATTGGAACCCTGTGCTGCCCATGGACTGAGGTAATCTGACTCCCCTGCTGGAAGGGATCCCTGTAAGAATGGCCCAAAATGGGGCCCGGAGAGATAGCACAGCCACGTTTGCCTTGCAAGCAGCCGATCCAGGACCAAAGGTGGTTGGTTCGAATCCCGGTGTCCCATATGGTCCCCCGTGCCTGCCAGGAGCTATTTCTGAGCAGACAGCCAGGAGTAAGCCCTGAGCAACGCCGGGTGTGGCCCAAAAACCAAAAAAAAAAAAAAAAATGGCCCAAAAGGCTACAGAAAGCACAGGAGAGAAGGCACTTGTATGGTAGCTGTGCCGCAGCTCAAACCCCTGGTATGACATAGGGTCTCCTGAGCACTACCAAGGGTGAATTCAGAGCACAGAACCAAGAACAGCCCCAGTTACCACCATTCTGAGTACAAAACCAAAACTAGCTTCCAAGAGATGCACCTGAGCAGTCAGGAATAACACACACACGCGCACACACACACACACACACACAGGAATACCACACACACAGGAATACCACACACACAGGAATACCACACACATGCACGCATCACCAGGAGTGACTTTTAATTACCGTTAGGAATGACCCCAGGCATATCCCTCTACTCAAAGGACAAAGAAAGGGGGACCTGGAGAACAGCTCTGTACCACTGGAAGCACATAGGGGCCTTAGTATCCTTCATTTTTAGTGTCCTACTTATGCCAAGGGTGCTGGGATGGGGTCCCACCAGAAGGGATCACAAGCCACCAGCCATCCCACCTTCTTGTTCTTGTGTGCTCCAGATAACAAAACAGGACACCAAAGTGGAACTGGAAACATACAGACAAACCCGTCAGGGGCTGGACGAGATGTACAGCGATGTGTGGAAGCAGCTGAAGGAGGAGAAGAAAGTCCGCTTGGTACGAATACTGGGAGAACTGGGTGTCTGCAGAACGAATTGGGGAGCTTGGTGGATGGGGTCACCAGAGGGAAGGTGCTAACCTAGCACTGTCCAACCTAACTTAAATTTCTGGAACACTTAGGATTCTCCCCACCCCCCAAACTCCTCCAAAAGCGATCCCTAAGGAATGTCAGCTCAGAGCACTGTTGCATGTGCCCAACCCCCTACCCCAAGCAGCTAACAATAAAATCACAGAATGGGGCCCAGAGTGGTAGCACAGCAGGGAGGGTACTTGTCTGCAAGTGGCCAACCCTGATTTGATCCCCTACATCCCATATCGATCCCTCCAAACACCATGAGTGCAGAGCCAAGAGTAACCCTTCAGCACTGCTTGATGTGGCCCCAAAACAGAAAATAAAATTAAAAGCACAAGGGTGCAGAGTGATAGTATAGTTTGACCTGGGTTCAATTCCTGACACCCCATATGGTCCCCAGAGCCTGCCAGAGTGATCCCTGAGCACAGCCAGGTATCTCCCAAAAATAATATAAAAAATAATTATAGCTAAGGTCTGGACGGATATAGTTTAGGAGACTAAGGCACTTGCCTTTCACACAACCCATCTAGCTCTCACATCTGGCTCCAAAGCCCCCCCAACCTCCCTGTGCATTCCCATCAATGCCTTTGCCTGGCTGACCTGCTCCCACAGGAATTGGAGAAAGAGCTGGAGCTACAGATTGGGTTGAAGACAGAAATGGAGATCGCCATGAAGCTGCTGGAGAAAGACACGCACGAGAAGCAAGACACCCTGGTGGCCCTGAGACAGCAGCTGGAGGACGTCAAGGCTATCAACTTACAGATGTTCCATAAAGTGCAGGTGGGCATGGCCTTGGTGAGACGATGGTAGGTGGGTGGGGCATGGGCTGCCAGATCAAGTAGGTGGGCGTGGCCTGGGCCTGGCAGAGATGGGTGGGCATGGCAAGGATTCTGATATGTTGTGAACATGGCTTAGGTTTGGTAGAGGTGGTGGGTTTGGCTTGGCAAACTCACTCTGCTTCCAACTCAACAGTAGCAGTGGAAGTGTTGGGAGAGATGAGCCTGTCTGGTTCTGGGCCCTAGTACCTTCCTGCTGGTATTTAATCTCCCAGCAGCCCTGAAAGGGGATCAGAGACTTCAGAGCAGCGTCCAGGATTGAGCTCAGCAACCAGTTTATATTGTCCTGGCTGGGCTATTGACTCTGCTCAGGAATTACTCTTGGTGGGGGTTGGGGGAATTATATGAGGTGCTGGGATTAAACTGTGATAGGCAGGATGTCAGGCCAGTACTTTACCCATCTGGATGCACATTCCGGTTTTTTTTTTTAATCTTCTTTTTATTTGGGGGCCATACCCAGCGATGCTTAGGGATCTCTGGCTCTGCTTTGGGACCATATGGGGTGCCAAGAATTGAACCCGGGCTGGTTACTTGCAAGCAAGTGCCCTCCCTGCTGAGCTTTGGCTCTGGCCCTTTTATCTTCCTTTATAGGGGTCTCCTCCCATCAGCGTTGAAAGGGTTTCAGGAGATGTTTCAGTCTCAGGGTATGTTAAATGGTCTGACTCTGGGGGCCAGAGAGATAGCAGAGCGGTAGGGCATTTGCCTTGCATGCAGAAGGACGGTGGTTTGAATCCCAAAATCCCATATGGTCCTCCGAGCCTGCCAGGGGCGATTTCTGAGCATAGAGCCAGGAGTAGCCTGAGCGCTGCCGGGTGACCCAAAAAAAAAAAAAAATGCTCTCACTCTGTTCCATCTCACTCCTAGGGAGTGGATTTGGACCAGCTGATTCCCTCATCCCCTCAGCAGTGGTTTGGACTCATGACTGAGGCCTCCATACTAAGGCCACCATGCTGAGGTAGCACCTTAACACGTAGCTACATCTGATCCTAAGCTCCCTTTCAAAACAGAAGTCACAGAGGGTAGAATCATCCAGCAGGGATAGTGTTGGCATGGCATATGACTGACACAGGTCCAATCCTGCCACTCTATGTGGTCCCCTGAGCGCCCGCAAAAAGAATGACTCCTAAAACCTGTATAGCCCAGAGCCAGGATAGCTCACTTTTCTCCACCAGGTGTGGCCCCAAAGCCATAAAGAAGTGGAGGAGGGAGGCCAGTGGAGTAATTGTACAGCAGATAAGGCTTTTTGCCTTGCATAGAACTAACTTGGGTTTAATACTTGGCACCTCATATGGTTCCCTGAACATTGCCAGGATTAATTCCTGAACACTGAGTCAGGAGTAGGCCCAAGCACTTATGGCTATGGCCCCAAAACAAAAACAAACAAGCAAACAAAAAATACTCTAAAGCTTCTAGAAGTTGTAAAATAATCAGGCGAGGGGCCGGAGAGATAGCATGGAGGTAAGGCGTTTGCCTTGCCTGCAGAAGGACGGCGGTTCGAATCCTGGCATCCCATATGGTCCCCCAGCCCCACCAGGAGCGATTTCTGAGTGTAGAGCCAGGAGTAACCCCTGAGCGTTGCTGGGTGTGACATCCCCCCCCCCAAAAAAAAAAAAAGAAGAAATAATCAGGCGAACCCATCCCATTATCACTAACCCTGATCTACCTTATTTAATGACTGCATAGATAGTACCCCCAGTGGCCACCCTAGGCAACTACCACCTGATGCAATTCCCCTGTCCCTCCAGAGGGCGATGTTGCCTACTTTATTTTTTGTTATATTTGTTTGGGGACCACACCTGGAGATATGCTCAGGAGTTACTCCTAATTCTGCACTCAGAATTTACTCTTGGCTGTGCTCCATTGGACCATATGGAATGCCAGGGATTGAACCTAGGTCAGCCATGTGCAAGGCAAACGTGCTTTATTACAGTTTTAGCATGTAATGTTGCCTACTCTGGAGAAATCTCCCTGGCCTTGCCTTTGCAGACAGCAGAGAGCAGCTTGCAGCAGAAGAATGAAGCCATTGGGGCTTTTGAAGACAAAACCAATCAAGTAGTGTCTAGCATGAAGCAAATGGAAGAAAGGTACTCTCTTTGTGTGTCCCCAGTTCCCCACTGGTTAGGTCCTACAAACATCAGTTTCTGAGTGTTTTATCAGTCTTTACCAGAAGGACAGAGAAGTGCTACAAAGGGGTCCCATGAGCCTACTCCTGAGCATTCAGGAAAAAGTCATATGGAGTACGCAAGAGAATTTAGCCAGCTAAAGAGCAGGCTTTGTTTGCAAGAGGCTGTACAAAGTGTTAGCATCACTTGGTCCCCACTGACCCTGGGCACTAAGCCAGCAAGGTATATCTCCCCAGCATGACTCATTGTGACCCCCAAACCAAACCAAAACTGCAGTATAATGAATGATATGAAAGTACCTCTTGTTGGGGCCAGAGAGATAGCACAGCGGTAAGGTGTTTGCCTTGCACACAGCCAATCCAAGACAAACAGTGGTTTGAATTCTGGCATCCCATTTGGTCCACCATGCCTGACAGGATTTTTTTTTTTTTTTGGTGGGGGTGGTCCACACATGCCAACACTCAGGGCTGACTCCTGGCTCTGCACTCAGAAATTGCTACTGCTGTCCTACAACTCCAGCCCCCAGGAGCGATTTCTGAGTAACCCCTAAGCGCTGCCAAGTGTGACCCAAAGAAAAAGTACCTTTTTGTTGTTTGAAGTCATACCTGGAGGTGCTCATACAACCTCAGTACTTCCTACAGTGCTTGTGGTGGACCATATGGGGTTCCAGGGATCAAACCCAGGTTGGCTTTGTGCAAGGCAAGCACCTTCCCCATTATATTCTTTGACCCAAAAAAAACTTATTTTGTGGAAAGAGGATGAAGGGATTTGGTCACACTTTGCTCCACCTGAGTGTTCTGGCTCCACTCAGAAGCGACCCCTCATGATGCTCTGGGGTCCCATGAGATACAAGGTATGTGCTTTCACCCCAGCTTTCTCCAAACCCTGCTGGGAGAGCATTGTCATGGAAATGGCTCCTTCCTCTGACCACCAGCACCTCCTTATGTCATAAGATTGCAGCTGGCAGAGCAGGCTCGCCTGGGCGCAGAGGAGCGGAGCCAGCAGCTGCAGCAAGACCTGGACAAGCGGAGCAGGGCCCTGGAGCAGCAGCTGACCCAGCTGCAGGAGCAGTGGTATGAAATCAGAATCCTGGGAAAGGGGGAACCCTGCCCCTGTGATCTTCCCAGGCTGTTTTAGAACCTTCCTTGTCCTGGCTGCCTGCCTGCCCGAGTGGCCCTATCTCAGTTCCCCAGCTTCCTGGCACCGTGGGTAATCTTGACCACCCCTCTCCAATGTGGTGGTGGGGAAGGAGGAGGAGGGTATTTGTGTTCTGCTAGCAGCCCCTGCACCTCTTTTCCTGTGGGGAGCACCCCCGCTGAGTAGTGTATGCCCCATAGCTCCAGCCTGGAAACCCAGCTGAAGGTGGAAAAGGAACAGAGACAAGCACTCCAGCGAGAATTGCAGCAGGAGAGAGAGGAAGCCATAAGGCTGCAGGCTGAACTGCGAGAGCTACAGGCGCTGAGGAAGGTGTGAGACACGGGCACACATGGGCGGCAGACAGCCTCACCATCACCATTCATACCTCTATACCCGCCACAATCATGCCCAGACACACCCCACACTTACCATATAACAAAACATCCATAGGGATGAAATGCTAGTACAGTGAGGACAGTGTTTGCCTTAGACACAGAGGCCTAGATTTGATCTCTGGCACTCCATATGGTCCCCCAAGCCTGCCAGGAATAATCCATGAGTGAAAAGCTAAGAGTAAGCTCAACAGGTATGGCCCAAAAATACCTCCATACTTCACACCCCCATATTATACATTTCCATGCTCTCCACGCCCCATATAACATCTCCATACCGCATACACATATCAGACTCCATACTACCCCACCTCACATCAGACACTCCATCCCCCCTACATATCTCCACACTCTCACCTCACATAACCTCACACACAAACACCACACACTCCCATAATGCCACCACACCCAACAAACCTTGTCAGACACCCACAGACTACATGCACAACTTACACATTACACTTAGAAGTCCTGACATAAGAGTTTGGGGCTCACCCTCAGACACCCTCACTTCACACAGCCTCCATAGATAACCTCTGACCTTACACACATCATGTCAGATAACCCCAACAGAGGATCACCCTGTTGAAAACTCCCTCACACCCAGGTTTAAGTACACCTGCCTTTTTTTGAGAATTCACTGCCCTCACAGATCTGTCACCTTAGTAATCAGCCATGGCTGATGTGCAAGGTCATGCCTGGAGCTTCTGCTCCAAGAACTGGATGGGGGAAAGCCTCTCACAAGCACTTACCACCATAGATGAGCCTATGAAGGTATTTGATGTGTGGAAGCACCCTTCAGGCTCATCATAAGCACTACCCCACAAGTAAACCTCTCCATGCTCTCACACTCTCAAACTGCTGGGCGCCAAGAAACCATTAGCTTGCTGCTGTGGCTGAACAGACCAGGAAAAAATAAAGGGAAGGACCTAGAGACCAGAGTGTGGGTACAGGGGGAAGGCACTTGCCTTGCATATGATCAGCCTTGGTACCACATAGGTTTCTCAAGCATAGAGCCAGGAATGATCTCTGAGCACTATACCAGCACTCAGTCCTGAGCCCAGAACTAAGAGTCATCCCCAAGCACAGTCTAGCTCTGCTGGTGGGGGGACCCAACCCCCAAAAGAAGGTACTTCCTTTTTTGAGTGTGGTTTCTGCTGTATGATTGTAGGAGATGCAGGAACTCCAGGATGAGAAGGAGGAGCTCCAGAAGGTTTGCGGGGAGCAGGAGCAGGCCCTACAGGAAATGGGACTGCACCTCAGCCAGTAAGATACCTCAAAGCCTACCTATGTTTCCCACCACCCATACCAGATCCTGAGGCACTGACGGAGGGCCCCTCACGGTGTTGGTTAAAATGAAACAGTTCCACTCACCTAGTAGCAGTTGGGGAGCAAGAGCTGTGTATGGTGTGATCCCTGTAAGCTGTTTGCTGCCTCTGCCCCTCATTATCATGGCTACCCCAACCCCAGCTGTGAGTCCAGGGCAACTAAAGAGCCTGTCCAAGAGCAGAAATAATTGGAGTGGGAGAGTTTGGGAATCTCTTTGATGATACCCCCAGAAAGTACATCACTGGCCAAGTCCAGAGGACATTCCCAAGTTCCATCCCCAACATGGCATGTTCCCAGAGTATCCCTGGTGTAGTCCCTCCAACAACCACCACCTCCTTAAAAGACATTCAACCCTAGCCAGGAGAGGGGGCAAGAGAATATCCCCCCCTCCTACTTCAATCATGAGATCCACACAGAAAAGGTAGCACCTGGGTTCCTCCAAGCAGTGTGGCAAGGGGTGCTGATCTTACACTAGGAGCAAGAGTGGGAGCCTCCTTTCTAGTCCCACTGCCTTTGGCTACTCCAGAGTTCCCTTTATTTTTGGTTTTGGGGCCATACCCAGTACTGTTCTGGGCTGACTCCTGGCTCTGTGCTCAGGGATTATTCTTGGCAGGCACAGGGAACCATATGGGGTACTGAGAATCTAACCTGGGCCAGTCATGTGTAAAGCGCACTACCCACTGTATATCATTCCAGCCCCTGCAAAATCCCCTTTAGACATCAGCAAATGCTGGGGTGCTTTTGTCCCCCACCATTCCCTTACCACTAATAGCCAAAAGTAAATGTGGAATGTGCATTTGTCAGGTCAAAGCTGAAGATGGAAGACATCAAAGAAGTAAACAAAGCACTAAAGGTACTGAGGGAGAATGGGGCCCCAATAAATGGACCCCTGGCTTCAGCTTCCAGTACAAGATTTTGATTCTGGGGACCCTCAAGGAAGGGGCAGAATCTAAGTGCTAGCCCCCAGCCCAACAGGAAGGTGGGGACTAGTGGGAGGCTAATGTCAGCTTTGAAGAGAAGGGACCCCCTCCAAAACAAGACACCTTAACAAAGCCTCAGCATCTCCTCCCTTGTACTGTGAGTGACTTAAAGCCATCTTCAAGGAGTGTGTGTATGATGAGAGCTCCCCATAGACTGGCTCCATGGGGGCCAGTACAGTGCCCAAGACCACCAGCCTATAGAGTAACATTTGTGGATGTTACCAGGGCCATGCTTGGCTGAAGGACGATGAAGCGACCCACTGTAAACAGTGCGAGAAGGAGTTTTCCATCTCACGGAGAAAGGTAGGGATGGAGTAGTGTCTTAACTTGGTGGGGAGGTACTGAAAGGGCTGCATGCACCCACAAAAACACATTTTCTGTTCCCCAGCACCATTGTCGCAACTGTGGCCACATCTTCTGCAATGCATGTTCCAGCAACGAGCTGGCACTAGCCTCCTACCCCAAGCCTGTGCGTGTGTGTGACAACTGCCACACGCTATTGCTACAGCGCTGCACATCTACCAGCAGCTCCTAGGGGGAACGGAACCTTGCACCCCCTTTCTCAACCACCCCCATTTGAGAGGGAAACTTTCCTGTACCACCAACTGGCCAAGCATTCATCTCTTTTGTAGCTGCATTTCTGTCTTGGGAGGGTGGGGTTCACCTATTCCCATCCTTGACTCATTACCCCCTCCATGAACAGGAATAAATCTATTTTTCAAGCTTCTTGGGTCTATGTTGTTCAAGACTGAGGGCTTATGAATCTCGGGTTCTGGCATACATTTTAGGCACCCCAAAGATAGGAGTGCCCCAGAACCATGCCATGTTTCTGTGGTTCTTTTCAGGCTCCAGTCTGACACTTTCACACACCCAGAAAAGTACAGCCCATTTCACACCATCTACACTGAACCCTCTCCCCACTTTCCCCTGCCAGCTATATACCCTAGCTCTGAAAAAGGATTATTAGCCAAGCCCCAGCTGAAGACATAACAATTTCTCCCATCCCAGTGCCCAATGTCTCTTGTTGGCTTGGGGCTATACCTGCAGACTTGTGCTGACTGTGGACTTGGGGGTATGGAGTGCTAAGGAAACCCAGTCCAAGCAGCTTGCTCCTTGAGGCCCAGCTGCCAGGGTAGAGCCTAGACCAAAGGCCTGGCCTGAGGAGGGATCATTCTGGAAGCTTCAGGGCAGGAGGCAAAAAAGGGGTAGAATCCAATTGCTTAAAATTCAACTGATCCAGGGGCCGGAGTGGTGACACAGCAATAAGGTATTTGCCTTGCACGCATCTGACCTAGGATGGACAGAGGTTTGACACCCCCACCCCCTGTGTCCCATATGATCCAAGCCAGGAGTGATTTCTAAAGGCAAAGCCAGGAGTAACCCTGAGGTGTCACTGGTTGTGGCCCAAAAAAAATGTTTTTTCCAACTGATCCAGGGGCTGAAGCAGTGGCACAGCGGTAAGGTGTGACCTAAGAGTCTGACCTAAGAGGAGCGATTTCTGGGCACACAGAAGTAACCTCTGAGCATCACCAGGTATGGCCCAAATCAAAAAGATTCAACTGATCCAACTTAGTCCCTCATATCCCATATGGCCCCTACACCCACCAGGACTAGTTCCTGAGTATAGAGCCAGGTGTAAAAAAAAAAAAAAAAAGAGACCTGGGGCCAGGAGAGATAGCATGGAGGTAGGGTATTTGCCTTCCATGCAGAAAGAAGGTGTTTGATCCCATATGGTCCCATATGGTCCCCATGCTAGGGGCGATTTTGGAGTGCAGGCCAGGAGTAAGGCCTGAGCACTGCTGGGTGTGACCGAAACGATAGCATAGCACGTGGGGTGTTTGCCTTGCAGCCTACCCAGGGCCAACAGTGGTTTGAATCCCAGTATCCCATATGGTCCTCTGAGCCTGCCAGGAGAGCCAGGAGTAACCCAAGCACCAAATACCAAAAGATTAAGAGAATGGAATGAACTGGAGGTTCCAGCCCACTTCACATATGCAGTTTAGGGAAGCTTACTTTGAAAGCAGCCCTGACATTCCCAGTTGATAGGATCTTGGGAGGAGGCGGGGGCAGACAGAATACAGGAATAAATTGATCACTGTTGGGTGTGGCCCTAGTACTCCAAAGAATGGGTTATGTAGATGTGAGCAGTTCCCAAAAACTGCCTGGCTAGTTATAAGAGCCTGCAGCAGGTTCCTTCCACCCAGGCCAGCAATCCCTGGACACCAATCCCGGGATGTCTGGTCCATCCCAACACTAGTTGCTTTCTTACTCTGCTTCCTCCTAGGCCTTGCCCACTCCTTAAACGTCCCTGACCTGTCCCTTTCAGAAATGGAATCACATCTCTAAAGCCACTGACCCTTTTCCCAAAACTACCTTAAGGACCACAAACTAACACACTAAGCTTGTTCTCTGGGGAGTCTATGCTATCCTGGTCTTCTCCATCCACATCCTACCTTTCCCTGGCACTGAAGGGTTTGTACTGCCTCTGGAAAGTCCTGATTCAAGATGCTGCCTTCTCCAGTAGTAAATTTTCAATAGTTTCCTTTTTTTTTTTTTTTTTTTGGGGGGGGCCACACTCGTTTGATGCTCAGGGGTTATTCCTGGCTATGCGCTCAGAAATCGCCCCTGGCTTGGGGGACCATATGGGACACCGGGGGATAGAACCTCGGTCCGTCCTACACTAGCGGTTGCAAGCAAGACACCTTACCTCTAGCGCCACCTTCCCGGCCCCTCAATAGTTTTCTTTTTTTTTTTTTTTTTTTTTTTTTTTTTGGTTTTTGGGCCACACCCGTTTGATGCTCAGGGGTTACTCCTGGCTAAGCGCTCAGAAATTGCCCCTGGTTTGGGGGGACCATATGGGACGCCGGGGGATCGAACCGAGGTCCGTTCGCTTACAAGGCAGACACCTTATCTCTAGCGCCACCTTCCCGGCCCCCCCTCAATAGTTTTCTTAACCTGGAGCTTCCAGCATCCCCTACAACATGGGTCTCAAACTCGAGGCCCGCGGGCTGTTTGCAGCCCTCCGTACATTTTGTGGTCAAATATCACAGTATTCACGATTATTCGTTTACCAAATAATCACAATAAAAATCGCATAAGGAAGAAAAAAATCCCATTAAACATTTGCGTACCCCGAGCAGTTCCGTTTGGGGTATGCAAATGTTTAATGCGATTTTTTTTCTTACTAATGCTATTTTTTATTGCGAATATTCAGTAAGTGAAATCCCTATGCAGCCCTGCCTCACCCTGACTTTGCCTCCTGCAGCCCCCAGGTAAATTGAGTTTGAGACCCCTGCCCTACAACAACCCCACCCCAGCGTTTGATACAAGGCCCCAGAGCTTACAGCTCTTTTTCCCGTTTCCTCCTTGGCACTCCTGACCCAAAGTCATAGTGTCAGTGAGAAGCCAGGGTCCCCACATGACCACACATCAGACATGTCCGTAGCACACATGCAGACCCCATCTGGGAGGCTGATTTGCCCCCAAAATGAAGATCTTAGCTGGCACATTATTCCTCCCACTGCCACCTGTCTACACAAAATAAGCCACTGAAACAGACAAGCTCCAGTGCAGGTTTTTACAAGGAAGTTTTATTGGACACATTTCACTTAGCGCAATACAACTAAAGGAAATCACAATACAATGAGATGGCAATTGAGGTCTCAGGATTTTGAACATACAGAGATCAAAATCCTGAAGTATTGATAATCGTGCCTCAATTTTTCCATTAACTTAAAAAAGAACCATGCACTTACGTGCCTTAGGTTATTATTAAAGGAACTAGAATTAACAAACATGCCAAATATTTTTCACTTGCTCATTATAGACATAGCTCCTAAATAGCTTTACAAAAACTATGTATGTCTTTCCACACACCTGTCTAGTGTTGTTTTTCTCTAGGTCAGGTTTGATAGAAGAGGAGCAAAGATAGGAACATAATTCAACTGCTTGAAACCTAAATACACTGAGTGCTTACTGAAGTACATCCTAACTAACTCGAAAAAGCAGAAAAGGGCTTTAAACATGAATTTCACTTAGGCGAATTCTAAGACAACTGTTCAAAGTATACTGAACCTGAAGTCTTGGAACAAGCCAACTGCCAGAAAGAAGCATCAATCACAAATGCTGGGACTGAAACTGTACACTCAAATTTCATTTTTTTTCCATTTAAAAAAAAGGTGGGGCAGAGGATAATAGATGGGGCTCACCACTCATACCCCCCAACCCCCACTCAGAGCAGAGGTTCCAGCCATCCCTCCGCCCATTCCGTTCACGCCCACAGAAGCTCGGCTCCCGCTACTGTAGTAGCTGCTGCTCAGGGCTCCTTGGCTGCCTGCAGAGAAACAAGAAAGAACCAATGAGGAACACAGCTCAGGGAGGCAGCTTAGCATTCCAAGGAAATAGGTGACTGAATCGTGCAAATGGCCACTACCCCCAATGGGAAAGAGGAGGGAGGGGGAAATCCCGACTTGCCAGCCCAATCTCAAATAACCCCATTTTGTCTCTGCAGTACCAAGTCGCCAGACTCTTGTGCTATTGGTTTGTGTGAATGGGATGCTTCAAGATAAATGTGAAGTTTAAAGGAAAACTAGTGTTTTTCAAAGTTTGCAAAATGACTTTGTTGTGGTTTTAGTTTCAGTTTTTCAAAAAGAAAAAAAAGGGCCCCTCTGGCGAGGCATGTGGCAAAAAGTATGCTGCCTCTGCCCAGCTGTCTGTCCTTCATCTGCCTGTGTGAGCAGGGAACGTGCCAGGGTGCCCCACTGCTCTGGTTCAGAGTGGGGTGAAGGCAGGAAGTGGCCTCAATGGGACCAAGTCATTGCCACTGACTGCGATGCAAAATAAGTGTGACCACGACATTCTCAGTAGGTGCTAGTGGGAATTTATATTTTTTGAGAAAATATTTACCTAGGCAATGTTTGATTGAAAATCACTGGAGTTTTCCTGTAAAACTTGGTCTGCAAAAGGATTTTGTAGGGTAAGACGCTAAATACCAAATCATCATTCTTCTATAGCCCAAGTGAAAAAAAAGGCATCACACCAAACCCTGAGGTTAACTTAACTGTCTGAGCCCACCCACCCCTTCCCCAGTTCCCATTCCTTTCTCCCTCTGCCACAGAACTGAGAATTTTACTTAAGCGCCAAACCAGAGATGTGAACTAGAACACAGTGGCATTTTAAGAAATGGAGGCAGAGGTTTCTGACTTCTGAGTGCATAGGGGGAAAAAAAAACTCCATTCCTCCCTCCCCCATGAACTTGTTCTCAACGTAACACTATGAAGACATCAATGAGACTGAAAAGCATACATTTATCAGCCAGTTTTACCTCCCCCAAAATGATCCAGAAAAAAAACAAACCCGAGAAAGAGCCTGCATTAGTTATTTTCCCCACTACAGATGCTCACTTAAACCTGAGGGCCCAAGCCCGGCCCCAAGCACATACCGTAGCCACTCATGCTGCTCTGGCCGCCATAGCCACCTCCATAACCGCCACTCAGCTGCTGGCTGGCTGGACCACCATAGCTCGACTGGTTAGCTGTGGAGTTAAAAGCACGTGAGCATCTCACTCCTATGGGAAGGTGGTACCTGGTGGTACCTGGCTTTTTAAACACTATAGCTACTATAGTTGCTTTCCAGATGAGCTTGTCACTAGTACCCTCTTGCTTCCAGCCTGCCTGCTTGCCTGTTACCTGTAATCAGCCACAAAACTCTCAACAGAGGTTGCAAAATGCCCAGCAGGACTAACTCCAGGACTCTGGGAAACGAGCCCATTTGTGTGACCTTATAAACTTGCTTCCTTTTGTTCATTTCTATATGAGCGAGTTCCCCAGAATTTATACTCTGCTCTTGACAACACAGGTGTCATTTGGATACCTAGTTACACCCAACTAAACTGTCATTTTCAAGCTTTCTTATGTACTTTGCCACTTTTAACTTTTATATGTAGTCATCATTCTTTTAAGTCCCACCCTCCCCAAATTCAGGACTCATTCTAAATTCTCTAAGTGCAATGAAACTCACAAAGGTACACGCCAGACTTTACAAAATTCAATAGAAACTTTTCTTTGATTTAAGTTATGCTAAAATGAATTCAAGATAAATCAACTTAGCTTCTATGACTGACTTATAAGCATAAAAAATGTTTTGGTTTTTAAGAAAACTAACGATATTTACACAAGCCCATGCCTCCCATCATTTGGCTACCATAAGCACCACCGCTTGCTCCTGCTGTAGAATTCAAGAAGAGTTCTACATATCTGTGTTCTGAAATGAGAGAAAAGGCATACAAGGTTAGCTTAAAAAAAGGACACTAAAGTGATATTTACACAAACCCATGCCTCCTAGCATTTGGCTACCGTAAGCACCACCGCTTGCTCCTGCTGTAGAATTCAAGAAGAGCTCTACATATCTGTGTTCTGAAATGAGAGAAAACAAAATGTGGAATTGTTTGTTGGCAAAGGATGTCCAGATATGAGTTACTAAACAAATTCTAGGAACTTTCAGAATTTACCCAGAAAAACACCATCTTTTTCCTAGTGGGGCTGAGTATGTTACATCTCCAAGTTAAACCCTCTGCTATCACTTTAATCTGGGCATCTGCATGTCCCAGGAACTAACTGGTTTTTAATAATCACATATCTCAACATTCCATCTACCCACCCTTCACACATAGAAGCTGCCACCATGCTACCCAGAACTCAGGGTTTCATACCCCCCACACAACCGCCATGCATGCTCCACTGCACTTACGCATATTTGCTTTATCTTTGGACATGGCTGCAACAGCATCTTCATGAGTGGCAAACTCAACATCTGCCTCCCCAGTGACTCTGCCATCAGGCCCAATTTCAATATGGACTCTCACAGGGTTGAGTGGTGAAAAAAACTGAAGGAAACATTTCCAAGAAACAATCAATTTACCCCGTAGTGGGACCAAAACGTTCTAGTTTCATTTATAAGCTAAGAATAGTGGCTGGAGCTAGTTCAGCAGGCAGGGCACATGGCAGACCATGGAGTTCAATTCCAGGCAACACATACAGTGATAGATGTTATCACTAAATGCAAAACCAGGAATAAGCTGAGCACTATTGGCTCAAAAGTTCAAAGAGCTAAGCAGCAGTTTCTGGGACTAGAGGGAGAAGCCAACAATTGAGACTACCTCTCCAGGGTTCTTGCCCACTTACATTATAGATGTCGTTCTCAGTCGCTCTGTAGGGCAAACCCCGCATGTGCACACAGTGTCCTGTGGTGCTCTGGAAAGTGGAGCCACCGTCACCATATCTGTGATCCGACATTCCTGAAAAACAGTAATTGAGGTCTAGATGGACGAGGGGGTAAGTATCTTCTGGCTGGCAATTCCAGGCTCACCTTACCTCTTCCAAATCTATCTGACCCAAATCCATAGCCATCATTATAGCCATTATAGTCGTCATAGCCTCCATAGCCTGCGGGACAGAGACAAATATGGACTGTGTCAGTCGATGGGAGCCCACACCCTGCAGTGCGGAAAGCAGACCAGTCACACCCCAGGCCCCACTCACCTCCACCATATGCCCCACGCCGCATCCTCTCAAAGCCTGCGCCTCTGCCAATGCTGTTATACCCTCTGCCGGCCCCAGGCCTGTCATAGGGGCCGGGTCGCTGCATGGCCATGAGCTTTCGAGGGGGATCATAGTGTGTTCTCACCTCGGCGCGGCTGCTCTTAAAGATTTCGATATACCTACAGCATTGGTGGTCACGAGGGAAGGAAAAGGAGCAAGGGGAGACCAACATTAGTGCCTGCTATCCCAGCCTGAGGCACAACACACACAAAGAATAACAACACATAAGAGTCATAGCCATGAAAACTGACTGCTAGTTAAAGCCAGGTTTCAAATAGTGCATAGGCCATGATCAGAAAAGTCACTCAGCTTTATGATTATTTTATTCAACGGCTACTTTACAAGAACACACTCCTCTGGGGTGCACGAGACACCCCACCTTAGGGGGAAAGGAGGGTGGGCAAATACAAATTGGTAGGAGGGAACAGATTCCGCTCAACTTTCAACATGGCCGTTTTTCATTCACTGGCGGCACACGCATGGCAAGTAGGCTACAAAGCTGGCCTCCGCCTACAGTGTAGCCCACACCACGCTTTTCCTTTCGCCGCTCAAACCCGCCTATGCTTTTAGTAGGAATCAGCATAGGTAAGCGCATGCTTCAATGAAAAATAGTCACAAGCAAAGTGTAAAAAAAAACCTTTGTGACAATTTCTTGAAAGCTATGCTTATTATTAATAATGTATGCAGAATATTTATACAGCAAGAAAGTTTGTTGCATTTCAACTTTAAAAAAAAAACAAGATCAGAAAGTATCACATTTTCTTATGGTAACAGTAATCATTTTCTAGGTGGGTATTATGACAGCTAAAGCCAGATTCAGTGACTTCTTTAAAGCCATAGTCTCTCAACTCCATTAGGGCCAATTGAGATGTGGGTGATTTGTCAAGGAAGGCCAAATCAACTGGTTCATGAAATTAACCTGAAATTTAGAAGGAAGGCAAATTGGGGGACCCGGGGCAAATTTAAGGGGGTGGGGGGGGCAGGACCATTCTTGGAGCCAGACAGGGTGCGCCTGGCTTTGGACAGAGAGAATATGGATTTAATGGTTTACCATAAGAAAAGCGACAAATCCAACCAACCATCCATCCCCACCTGTGCCCTATTCTTTCCTTGTGTTTCTTTAGAGCCTTTTCAGCTATTTCCTGTGAAGCAAACTGCACGAAGGCCTCCCCCGTACTCCTCCCCTGGAAGTCCACCGGCAATGTTATCCCATTTGGCACGATTTCCAACCCTTCAACCCAAGGACAAATAACCCCAGTAGGGGGCAATATTAACATCACAAGCCCAGAAATGAGTCTTCTTATAGCTTTACATAAACCAGAACTTTAACTTTTAGGTGAATGGTATGCTTTCACAACAATTATCTTTAAAATATGCATTGCAGATTAATATGAAGTTCCAATATTATGAAATACAGAATTCTTAAAGCACCCCAAGAACAGAGTAAAAGAAAACTCTAGAAATCAGGAAGCAGTAAGAATTCCACAATTAAGAAACAAGTATCTATGCAGTTTTAACGTTGAAAATTATACAAATCATAACAATAAAAAGTTTCAAGCATATAATACAACAGTTTTACTTAAATTCGATGCGACACCTTTACCTCTTACATTTTAATTTTAATTATTTAAGTTAGTGGAACTTCATTTTTTAAAGATATCTTAACACATTTAAACATATTAAAATACAAAATTAAGCATTAAGTCATATATTGACAAACAAATACAATCTAAACTTTCAACAAACAACTGATCTAGCAACAACACAATCATGCACTCTTATTTATGTTCTAACAGTAGTTTGATTCACTTCTGGAAATTCCGTCTATGAAAAATCCTTTCCGTGGATACATTCCCAAGCTTACAAAAAGGGCTTAAAGCACTTTCCTAGAAGATATGAAATTATGTTCATATTTAACGTTGACAGACAGCATTCAGTTCTCACCAATTTAGATAAAACAATCAACAGACTTGATTTCAAAAATTCTGGCAAAATATTAATAGATTTGATACATTAGCTATTAGTCAAAATTGTTATCCATATCTATGCTAAACCATGAAAGGATTTCTTAATTCCAGTTTCTCAGACTGTGATTCATTTAATACAACCTATCACTGCTAAACATGCAATTTTTATCAGCTCTTCAGTATAAAAAACATTCAAATACCAGAACAGTGTTCAGATTAATCTATGCAAGTTACTACATTTACAAACATTCCAGATACTTCTAATGTTTTTGACTTAGTAAATTCTAAATTCCTGGACTATACCTACTCCTTTGGGCAGTTTTGTCAGGGGATAATGGGGATCATCTATAATATTGGTTTTAACATAAGCAAGTGTGTCCTCTATACCAGACACTAGGGTCCATACTATTCTCAATGGGAAGGGATCTTACCTTTACCTCCAAGTAACACTGCTCAACTGCACTTGAGAAGAGCAGGGCTGCTCTGGAGGGCAATCCTCAAGAGATCTACTTGGAATTAATGACTGGTTATAAATAATAAAAGGGGCAAAGGGAACATTTTGCAAGTACAAATTCCACCATGAAGATGGCATCTATGATTTCAGTCTCCAGGAAGAACTCATTCACCTGCCACTTCACCCACTGCTAGTATATACTTATCTAAGTGACTGAACTTGCTGGCCTGTCTGTTCAGATCCTGTCAGAAGCTAGCCAGAACTCACTGCTGGGCAGCAGAGCCCACTACATACCTGAGAAGAACTGAACAATCTCCTCCTTGCTACATCCAAAGGGCAGTCCTCTAAGCCGCACAAAGCCATCATTGGCCGTGTCGGGACTATTGGGACCAGTATGCTTCAACACCCAATCCATCTCAACGTTGTTTGACTTGAATACTGAAAGAGGTGCTTAGAATTAGTCAACTTTGGAAAAAGAGAGAAAGCTAAGTTTCAGGATTTTGGGTCAAGAACAAATCTAGGAAGAGCACCCAGACTCCCCTAGGAAAAACATTGCCATGTTGGTCCAACAAACACCTCAAACTCAGAAGGGGAGAGGACACCTCACTCTGCATAGCTGGATTGACCATTACTAGGGCATTCAGAACCAAACCTTCAACATATCCTGTGTTTGCCATAGTCTCTTCTGTCTTTTTTCAGGAGCCAATTTCACTTCATCTTCTGATTCAAGTTCAAAACAAAAGCCTCCTCACTCGGTCTGCCTTCTCTGGTGTAGATGAACCGAATACCTTGGGGCCCGTTTTGAATTTTTGCAGTCTGGAAAGAAAACAGCCGTTAATAGAGAATCAAAAAACCAATGATAAACCCCGGAAAATTGCAGCTTAAGTGGCCCTCTGGCCAACCCTGAAACTATCATGGCTCAACAACCCAAAATCTAACCTTCAGAAACTCAATTGCATTCCTAAAAAGCTAAGTTCTTGACTGAGAACTAAGAACCCCTCCTTTTGGTCAGGGAACCCAATTGGTAGAGCCCAGAACTCTGGGGGTTTGTTGAGCCTTTCAGTAGGGAACATTTCTTGCTAGTGTCACTAGGCTAGGCATATCCACTATCAATTACAATGTCCCAAAACTGCCAGTAATGGGCAGAGGTTCAAAAAAACCTAGAAAGCTCCCAGCCATACAGAAACAAAACATTGCCATGGCTTGCCTTGAGCTATAAATAAACCTCAATTTCTGACCCCACGTCAAGAAAGGCCCACAAAACCAGAAATATGAGACAGCAATGATTGAAGTCAAAGCACTTGCTTTGCATGCAACAAGGGTTTGAATCCTGACATTAGGAATTATAATTGTGGAATAAAACTCTCACAAGTTATACCTCTCCAAAGAGCCAGAAGTATATCCTAAGCTCATCAAGAGGTGACCCAACTACATTAATTAAAAACCTTACAAAACCCAAACAAGTTTTATCAAGCCTTTGTCTAACTGGACACCAAGGCAAGAAAACACTAAATATTGGGGAAAACGTGGAAAGCTTATCAAGTTTACTAGGAAGCTTTAAAAAGTTTCCCAGGATGCTTAACAAAGGAACCTCTAACCGACCATCAAAGACTTGCTTAGGAAAATAGCCTGTAATTCACAAAGGCCATCTCAGGCAACTAAGATGGGAATACCTCTAGTTTCCAGGAAGAACCTAATTGGGGGATGTACAGGCCATGCTAAAAAAAAAAAAAAATGGGGGGGGGGGCCGGAGAGATAGCATGGAGGTAAGGCGTTTGCCTTTCATGCAGGTCATTGGTTCGTATCCCGGTGTCCCATATGGCCCCGTACCTGCCAGGAGCAATTTCTGAGCATGGAGCTGGAGTAAACCCTGAGCACTGCTGGGTGTGACCCAAACACCACACACACAAAAAAAGTAAAATAGCCGGTGAGGTGGCGCTAGAGGTAAGGTGTCTGCTTTGCAACCGCTAGCCAAGGAAGGGCTGCGATTCGATCCCCCAGCGTCCCGTATGGTCTCCCCCCACCAAGCCAGTGGCAATTTCTGAGCGCTTAGCCAGGAGTAACCCCTGAACATCAAACGGGTGTGACCCCCCCAAAAAAAGTAAAATTATCATGAACTAAAATGATAAATGACTTTCTGATAAAAAGCAGCAGTGAGCAGGTATGGGGCATTATCAGAACACCTGTAAAGATGGGGGTTAGGGATTTGAAGCTTAAGAACCAAAGGATCTGGGGCTGGAGTGGTAGTACAGCGGTAGGACATTTGCCTAGAGTCTGTTTGATCGTGACATCCCAAACCAGGAGGATTTCTCAGAGCAAAGCAGGGGGAGTAATTCCTAAGCGCCGCTGGGTGTGGCCAAAAAAAGAAAAAGAACAAGAGCCAAAGGATCCCCATGGACGAAGACAATGAAGAGCAGAGAAAAAAATCTCATGCAACAGGCCCCTCGCCCCAATTTTCTCAAATATTTAGGGGTTTGGAATTAACAAAGAGCAAACCAAAAAGGGGCCGGGAGAGGTGGCACTAGAGGTAAGGTGTCTGCCTTGCAAGCGGTAGCCAAGGAAGAAGTGCGGTTCCATCCCCTGGCGTCCCATATGGTCCCCCCCCAAGCCAGGAGCGATTTCTTAGCGATGCCAAGAGCATCAACGGGTGTGGCCTCAAAACAAAACGAGCAAACCAAAAGCAATAATAAAATAAAATAAAATCTTCAGCCCGATTATCCATCCCACGCAAATCTAGCCTCCTGGAGGATGGATTGCAAGACCCAAAAGAAGCTAGAGTATAATAGGCTATGTAAGGGCTGAAAAAAAAAAAAAAACAGGGGCTGGAGAGATTAACATGGAGGCAGAGCGTTTGCCTTGCATGCGGAAGGTCGGTGGTTCGAATCCCTGTGCCTGCCAGGGAGTAATTCCTGAATATAACCTAAATTCCAGTAACCTCAATTCCAGGCAGGGAGCCTACCAGGAGTAATTCCTGAATACAGAGCCAGGAGTAAGCCCTGAGCACTACCGGGTGAGACCCAAAACCAAAACAAAACAAAAACCCCGCGTGAGAAGGAAATCCAATGCAAAAGACGTCGCCAAGGCTCCCTTCTCGCAATTTCCATTGCGCCATAAGCCGGCGAGCTCCGGAGCTGCGGCGCCGCCCGCCAGGGGGCGCCCTGGGCTCCCCGCCTGCCACCCCCCCCCCGCCCGCCGCCGCGCTCACCCGCAAAGAAGCGCTGCACCTCGTCGGCCGAGCAGGACCACGGCAGGCCCCGCACCTTCAACCACGAAGCCCTCGCCGCCCTCGGTGCTCAGCATCATGGCCTGCGTCGGGTTGCCGCGCGGCGGCGGACGGACCCTGGCGGGGGCGAGAAGCGGCCGCGGAGCGGATCAGGATCAGGATCAGGATCAGGACCCCTCCCCTCCGCCCCCCGCCCCCCGCCACGCGGCCCCGCCCGGCGCGCCGCCCAGTCGCATCCCGCCCGGCCCCGAGAGCGGCACGGCCCGGCTGGACCCGGAGCGCCCGCACGGGGGCCGAGGAAATGGCGGCCGCCGCTTCCGCTCGCCTCCCTCCCGCCTCGCACACAATAGGCGCGGCGCGGCCCGGAGGCCTCGGAGGCCCCCACGGCGACCGCGGCGGCCGAAGAAACGGCTCGGCCCGCGCGGGGAAAGGGGCGCCGCCGGCCGCCGATCAGCCCTCTCCCTGCATCCCCCGCGGCCCCAAAGGCGGCCGGGGCCCGGGAGTAGGGCACTCACCGAGACACAAAGACTGACAAGAGGAGGATGCAGGCCACCACCACGGCGGCTGAGGCAAAATGGCCCCGCGGGCGGCCCTGCGCTGCCTAAATAAGGTCCGGTTGGACGGCAATGCGCATGCGCCAGAGGCCTCTCGGCCCCGCCCATTTGCGCCACCCGATGGTAGGGCGCAATGCGCGGCCGCGATCGCCCCGCCCACGAACCAGACCGCCTAGGGCCTTTATGCGAGAATTTCGGACGCGGCCCCGCCCTTTCCCACACGGGAGTGGGCGACGCGGGTGGGGTTTCTGCGCCTGCGCCTTCCCGCATTCTGTCGGCGAGCTCCCGGACTGCGCATGCGTTCCTGCTGGCTGCCAACCGCTCCCGGGTTAGGGGGGAGGGGTCAATGGCGGCGACCTTGCTGCCCCCCCCCAGGACCTGTCGGGTTAGGAGGCGCCCTCCCCGATTCCCCGGTTAGATGGTTTGAGCTTGCTTCGTGCCGGTGGTCCGGGATGATGTGCAGAAATCACGCCCCACTTCTCTCCCCTCAGCGCCCCACTGTCCCAAAAGTCTTGTTTTGGGGGGTGGGAAGAGAGATAGCATGCAGATATTGCGTTTGCTTTGCGTGCAGAAGGACGGTGGTTCGAATCCCGGTATCCCATAGGATCCCCCGCGCCAGCCAGGGGCCATTTCTGAGCGTAGAGCCAGGAGAAACCCCTGAGCGCTGCAGGGTGTGACCCAAAATCCAAAAACAAACAAACAAAAAGCCTTGCTGGGGAAGGCGCGAGGTTCACAGACTCTTCCTTCCCCCCCAGACACCCTGAGACTCCTCGGCTCTGAAGCATCTCGGGGCGCCTGCACCTCCCTTACCTGCCGCCCTCGGGGTCTCTGCCCGTCGCCCCACGTCAGCACTGAGGCCGGCTGCGGACCCTCAACGTTCGCCTGGCGCGCTCACAAAAGGGGTTCCTGGGGAGCCGAGCCTCGTGCGCGCCAGGCGCCGCCCTTCCCCTTGGGTGGTCGTGCCTGGTTCTTGGGGGGCCCCCCACTTATCTCCATAATACACGATGCGCCTAAGAGGCCTTGGGGGGATCGGTGTGCGAGGGCCCAGCCAAGCCAAGGCTCCTCCCCCACATGTAAGGAATTGATAGCAGTCCTGCACCCCCAGCTTAAAAGCAGAGAGGAGCTCCGGGGTACACCGGTTCCTCAGCCCTCCGCCATTTGGACAGCCGCCGGGCTGCGCTCAGAAATCGCTCCTGGCAGGCACTGGGAACCATATGGGATGCCTGGATTCGAACCACCATCCGTCCTGGATCAGCTGCGTGGAAGGCAGACGCCCTACCACTGTGCTCTGTCTCCCGCCCATCCCACTTTGTAGCTAAACACAGAGCTCACACCCTTGCTTTCTCTAACACACAGTTCACTCCAGCCACTCTCATCTAAATAAAATCCTAGTTATCTCCCCGGAAGTTGCTTGCTGATGGATTGACTCTGTAAGCACTCTGCAAGCCCAGGATCCAACATTCTCGATATCATCTATCCACACTACCCCTGAATAAAAATTAAAAGGGCAACAATGCAAGCACTCTGCCACTGTCTTATAGCTCCATCCTCACAAAAATCTAAACATCGGTTCTGGATCTGAAGAGGAAGAGGATCTGAGTGTATTCATATTAGTAGGGAGGTCACCCAGCCAGTGTTGCTCTGAATTTACTCCTATCTCAGGGCCGGAAAGATAGCATGGAGGCAAGAGCATTTGCCTCTTCATGCAGAAGAAGGTCATTGGTTCGAATCCCGGTGTCGAATACAGTCCCCCAAGCCTGCCAAGAGCAATTTCTGAGCGTGGAGCCAGGAGTAACCCCTGAGCAATGCTGGGTGTGACCCAAAAACAAAAACAGAAGTTACTCCCATCTCTTTTTTTTTTTTTTTTTTTTTTGGTTTTTGGGCCACACCCGTTTGACGCTCAGGGGTTACTCCTGGCTATGTGCTCAGAAATCGCCCCTGGCTTGGGGGGACCATATGGGACGCCGGGGGATCGAAACCGCGGTCCTCTTCCTGGCTAGCGCTTGCAAAGGCAGACACCTTACCCTCCAGCTGCCACCTACCCGGCCCCAGTTACTCCCATCTCTACAGTCCGGAATCATACCTGGCGGTATTCAGGAGACCATAAGAAATGCTGGAGGTCAAGCCCTGTCCACTTCACACAAGGCAAACACTCTACCTGCTGTGCTCTTCCTCCAGCCCTAAGTGCATATTTCGCTAGCAGTAGGTCTAGAGCAGGGGTCTTCAAACTTTTTAAAGTGGGGGCCGGATTACGGTCCCTTAGAGAGCTGGAGGGCCGGACTATATGAGCTACTAATTCCTACTCACACTGCACATATTTTATATAAATAAAATGAAAACCATTTATAAATAAACAGATCACGCACCAGTATTTCTTTTTTTTTTTTTTTTTTTTTGGGCCACACCCGTTTGACGCTCAGGGGTTACTCCTGGCTATGCGCTCAGAAATCGCCCCTGGCTTGGGGGGACCATATGGGACACCGGGGGATCGAACCGAGGTCCGTCCTACGCTAGTGCTTGCAAGGCTGACACCTTACCTATAGCGCCACCTTCCCGGCCCACGCACCAGTATTTCAATGGGAACTGTGGGCCTGCTTTTGGCTAATGAGATGGTCAATGTCCGGTTCCATATTTGTCACTGCCAGCCATAACAAGTGATGCAAGTGGGCATCAGTTAATCTTGATCTGGTTGGAGATTTCAGATGTTTCATTCTTGAAAAAAGTCTGTTCACAGGCATAAGTGCTACCAAAGATGGTTTCCATTTTGAGTGCATGGTTCCTGATATTTGGATATACACTGATTGTATATGCTGGCAGGTATCTTGGCAACCAAACAGCGCTCACTGCTGGTGGGCCGATGTGGCCCGAGGGCCGTAGTTTGAAGACCCCTGGTCTAGAGTTTAATTCCCAGCATTGCAAAGTGAGCCCAAGTTGGATAAATACCCTCAACACCAAACAGGGCACCCTAGAATACTCAAACACAAACATATCCAAGCTCTACTTTCATATGCGTGTGTGTGGTTTTTTTTTGTTTGTTTGTTTGTTTTTTGGTTTTTGGGCCACACCCTGTGACGCTCAGGGGTTACTCCTGGCTATGCGCTCAGAAGTTGCTCCTGGCTTCTTGGGGGACCATATGGGACGCCGGGGGATCGAACCGCGGTCCGTCCTAGGCTAGCGCAGGCAAGGCAGGCACCTTACCTCCAGCGCCACCGCCCGGCCCCGTGTGTGTGGTTTTTATGCCATACCCATCTGTGTTCAGGGCTTACTTCTGACAAGGATCTTCAGTAACATTCACTATTTTTGTTGTTGTTGTTGTTGTTGTTGTTGTTTTTTCGAGCCACACCCGTTTGATGCTCAGGGGTTACTCCTGGCTAAGCACTCAGAAACTACCCCTGGCTTGGGGGGACAATATGGGGCGCCGGGGGATGGAACCACGGTCCTTCCTTGGCTAGCACTTGCAAGGCAGACACCTTACCTCTAGCGCCACCTCGCCAGCCCCTAACTTTCACTATTTTATGATTCCAAGGATAAAATCTAGTTATCCCTTTATTTTGTTTTGTGGTATTTTTTGTTTGTTGGTTGGTTTTTGAACCACTCCCAGCAGCGCTCAGGTGTTACTCCTGCCTCTGCACTCAGAAATCGCTCCTGGGGGGCTGGACAGATGGCAGGGAGGTAGGGCATTTGCCTTTCATGCAGAAGGAAGGTGGTTCAAATCCTGGCATTCCATATGGTCCCCAAGCCTGCCAGGAGCGATGTCTGAGCATAGAGCCAGGAGTAGTAACCTCTGAGTGCTGCTGGGTGTGACCCAAAAACCAAAAACCAAAAAAAATAAATAAAAAGAATAAACCTCCATAGAGTTCATACAAGTCTTATCCTGAATCTTCCATTTTCCATTTTCTCTTTCTCTATTAGGGTTCAAGGTAGCCTGATGATCTTCTTTGGCCTTCTCGAAAGTCTTATCAGGTTGTTTGTTTGTTTGTTTTTCTGTGTTTCCATACCTCTAATTTGCCTCAGAAGCATCCAAAGTTTCCCCAGAAATACTGCATATGGCTCCAAAACTTCCTGGAAGATTCTAGTATAACTTCCTTTAAATTCATCATCAGCACCAATCTTTTCCCAAGCTCATAGCACTACCTCACAGACGTGCTCTAAAATAGCACGAGGTAGGGTCGCCTGCATCTGAATATTTGCTTAAGGCCCTTTGCCTGAAAAAGAGTTCACAAATCGGGGCCGGAGAGATAGCATGGAGGTAAGGCGTTTGCCTTTCATGCAGAAGGACAGCAGTTCATATCCCGGCATCCCATATGGTCCCCCTGTGCCTGCCAGGGGCGATTTCGAGCATAGAGCCAGGAGTAACCACTGAGCACTGCCGGGTGTGATCCAAAAACCAAAAAAAAAAAAAAAAAAAAAAGCTGAAATGCTGAAGTTGGCCCAAATGCTGAACAGGCTTTTTTTTTTTTTTTTTTTTTTTGTCCGGGGAGCATACCTGGCTGCATTCAGGCTTACTCCTGGCTCTGTGCTAAGAAATTACTCCTGGCAGGTTTTGGGGGGACCATATGGGATGCTGGGGATTGAACCTGGGTCTGCCACATGTAAAGCAAATGCCCTCCCCACTATGTTATCACTCCAGCCCCTGAACAGGTTTTCTTGAATTGGCTGAGTGAGGCCATGTTCATGCCCACATAGGATGAGGGTTGATTATCCACCAGATGGAAAAAGCTGAATCTCTTGCACACTCTGACTGGCTCCCACTCTGGGGGAGAGTGGGGAGCATTCCTACAGAGCCACTTTCGGCACTTTAGTCTGAAGAAGTAGTAGCCAGCTCATCTTCAGCATCTCTTTCATCTGCTATGTTAGTCCCAGCAGACGATGGTTCCTCTGGTGCAGTGGTCCTCAAACTAAGACCCACGGGCCACATACTGTATTTGTAACTGTTTTGTTTCTTCATTGCAAAATAAGATATATGCAGTGTGCATAAGAATTCGTTCATGGGCCGGGGCGGTGGCGCTAGAGGTAAGGTGCCTGCCTTGCCTGCGCTAGCCTTGGACGGACCACAGTTCGATCCCCCGGTATCCCATATGGTCCCCCAAGCCAGGAGCAACTTCTGAGCGCATAGCCAGGAGTAACCCCTGAGCATTACCGGGTGTGGCCCAAAAACCAAAAAAAAAAAAAAAAAAAAAAAGAATTCGTTCATAAGTTTTGTTTCTACTATAGTCGGACCCTCCAATGGTCTGAGGGACAGTGAACTGGCCCCCTGTTTAAAAAGTTTGAGGACCCCTGCGTCTGGTGTAATGCCAGTGGTGGTCAGTGCTGAGTGGCAAATTACTGGCCTTAGGGTTGCTTCTTTTTTTTGGGGGGGGGGTCCACACCTGGTGGCACTCAGGAGTTAACTCCTGGCTCTGCACTCAGAAGTCACTCCTGGCAGATGGGAGCACTTTTATTGGGGGGGGCACACCCAGTGACGCTCAGGGGCTACTCCTGGTTGTGTGCTAAGAAATGGCTCCTGGTTTGGGGACCATATGGGATGGCAGGGAATAGAACTGAGGTTCTTCCTAGGCTAGCGCCGGCAAGGCAGACACCTTACCACTTTGCATCACTGCTATGGTCCAATTGAGAGCACTTTTATTTTTTGAGAGCACTTTTACTTTCTGATGTGGAAGACATTTTGGAAAGTTTGGACCATACATCCCATAATACACTATATATGAAAAAGGACCACAACAGCATAAAGCTATGAGTACTTTCTTTTTTTGGGGGGTGTGGTTTGGGTTACTCCTGGCTCTATGCTCAGAAATCGCTCCTGGCAGGCTCAGGGGACCATATGGGATGCTGGGATTCAAACACTGCAAGACACCCTATCTCTATGCTATCTCTCTGGCCCCAACATGAAACTTCCTAATATGCATATCACCACTCCTTTAAAGGACATGGTAAAGGGCTTTAAAAAGATAGTAAGAGGGCCAGAGAGATAGCATGAAGGTAGAGCATTTGCCTTGCATGCAGAAGGTCGGTGGTTCAAATCCTGGCATCCCATAGGGTCCCCTGAGCCTGCCAGGAGTGGTTTCTGAGCATAGAGCCAGGAGTAACCCCAGAGTACAGCCAGGTGTGACCTAAAAACCAAAACAAACAAACAAACAAACAGGGGCCAGAAAGATAGCATGGAGATAGGGCATTTGCCTTGCATACAGAAGGACGATGGTTTGAATCCCACTATCCCATATGGTCCCCTGAGCCTGTCAGGAGTGATTTCTGAGTGTAGAGCCAGGAGTAAACCCTGAGCGCTGCCGGGTGTGACCCCCCCCCAAAAAAAAATAAAGATAGTAGGGATATGGAAAAAAAAAGCCTAATCCCTCATTCCAAAGCCAGGAGATGATTATAGCCTTGATCCAAAAAGGGGTTGTGGCCCAGATCCACTGTTGAATAACAGCCCTGGATGAGGCTGGATGGTGATGGGATGGAGGGAGGGGCCTTTCTCCTCTAGCCCAGGCCACACCTCTGCAAGCTTCTTCAACCGGCAGGTCTGAGGGTTCTGGGTGGTTGCAAGGAAGACTCACATCAGTCAGGTTTCAGGAGACATCAGCTTTATTCAAGGCCCTAGCCAACAGGTGTGGCTTCTATCATATGTAAGCCCTGCATCTTAACTTCTCTCCACCATTTCCTCTTCTGCTTCTTCTCCCTTGCTGAATCTCTCCCAATCTCTCCTCCAAAATCTCTTCCTTACCCTGAGGTGATCTTCTTGATACCTCCCAAAGACCTCTCCCAGAAATGGGCAGGTCTTACTAGCAGGTAAGGTTACACAGGAAGAATGGGGGATGGGGTAACAATTCACAAAGGAATTATCCACCTGACCCACCTGGGAGTCATCTCACCCACTATTTTGCAGTCTTTTCAAGTCTCTTCAAGGTGCCATATGTGAAAGTTGTAGAAATCCT